>NW_027797279.1:0-3115 GCF_054177405.1 Leptonychotes weddellii | reverse complement strand
TTAAATGAAAAGGCAAGTAGTAATCAATGTATATTGATCCTATTTGTGTTTTTCAAAAATCTACAAACCTGTACATAGAGAGAGAGAGAGAGAGAGAAAGGTCTGGATAAATACTAATCAGAGTTAGGGCAGTGGTTCTCTGTGGGGAGGGCAATGAGATTGTGGAAACTCACTTTTCACTTTACATACTTTGGTCTTATTTGAACTGTAAAAATGCAAATGTATGTTTTACTTGTATAGTTTTTTAAATTAATGAAATAGTATTCAAATATATCTTTACATTCTAAAGTAAACCCAAGTAAAAAACACAAAGGTATATAATTTCCAAATCATAAATGGGGCTGGGGTGCCTGGGTGGCCCAGCTGGTTAAGCATCTGCCTTTGGATCAGGTCATGATCCCAGGGTCCTGGGATCGAGTCCCGCATCGGGCTCCTTGCTCCACGGGGAGTCTGCTTCTCCCTCTGCCTCTGCCTGCAGCTCCCCCTGCTTGTGTGCGCGCTCTCTCTCTCTCTCTAATAAATAAATCTTAAAAAAAAAAATCCTAAATGGGGGGGAAGTAAACTTGATTACTATAGTAAGAAAAACAAAAAAGAGAGAAATAACCAGGAAGCAGTGAAAATAGGAACCATAAGATAAATCGACAGAACAAAGACCAGGTATAACTTACGTCATGATAAATGTTAATGGCTTTAAAATCTCTATCAAAAAACTTTCAGATTAAGTGAAAAAAAAATTTAGCTGTTTACAAAATGAATCTCTCTCTCTCTCTCAATAATGAATACACACAGATACACACACACCCAAAGTGTAAGGGATGGTGCAAGTTAATGCAACCAAAGGGAAGCCATCCATATGTGCTAATATTAAAATCATATAAATAGGATTTGGGCCCAGAACATTAAATGGAACAAATCTAATTATTTTTATATTGATAAATGATAGCATGTACTACAAAGACGATACAGCCAAGAACATAAATGCCTCCAAAGAGAGAACTGATTGGCTACATTATGTTACCTATTTATTTACAATGTAACTCTGCATGGACACTAACCGGCTAATGTATAACAATAAACAATGGCAGGAAAATACGTTATAAACTATGAAGGAAATACACATGTACTGTCAATACTGTGTGATCTCAATTTTGTTTTAAAATTTTTCAAAAAGAGAAAGAGTACTGGAAGAACCACCGTGTCAGGGTTGTCCCTTGAGGGTGTGGGGTGCAGGAAGGACAAACGTGCTGAAGCAGCCCTAAAACAGGGCCCTCACCCGCACACGAGGGCGTGCAGGCTGGGATCGGACAGCTCTACCTTTAACCTGACCCAGCCATGGCTGGTAGTTCCCTTCCTTTTGTGTCTCAGACTTCCAGCAGCCTAGATTTCGTGATTCCCTTAACAGGGCAGCCTGGTGACAGCCTGTAATCTCTTTCCCTGAGACTAGTACCTACCCGAGTGAGCTATCACTCTTTCCCTATGATTTATGTGGTTTGGGGATTTGGCTCCATTACTGATGTTCCAGGATATCCCATGAGGGGTGCCAAAATTGCAGAAGGGCCCAGATTGACCTGGAAGCATGTAGGTGATCATAGGATAGTGCTCTACGGCACCAGGTGCCCAGACTCCATGAGAAAAACAAGATGGCCATGGATTCCTTTGAGGACAAATATCCACATTGGTCTTGGAGGTCCTACTGGAAGTCTTATTCTTTTTCTCTCTCCTCTAACAACTCCATAGCTTCTTCTGGGGATTGACCTGTTACAGTGCTGGGAAGGGACTAACGAGGAGAAAATTGAGAAAACATTACGTGGAAAAAGTGACTCAATTTATATAACCTGACCTCAACATGGGCTCCTTCGGATGAAGCTTGAGGCGGTATCCTGCCTCTCCTGGGATGCCAGGCAGCATCACAAGGGGGAAAAAGTGTCCCTAGGTCCCTCTCTGAGTGATCTTGAAGCACTGGAGTTTAAGAGGCATCCTAGAACTAGTACCAATAGGGACAGAGGAATTGAAGTTACTGGCAAGAGAGTGGATGAGGAAGAAATGGGCCTCTGACAGCCTGATTCCTTCCTTTAGGACTTCAGAGGAAATAATTAGAAGAAGATGAGCACCAAAATGACAGTCAGGGTTGACTTTGTGGGACCAAGGGAAAACAAATCTTTGCAAGAGTGACATAATTCCAGGGGCAGAGTGTAAGAATCTACCACTCTGGGGCACAGATGCAGGGTTAATTGGAGTGGAACATTACTACTTAGTGCATGAGGGACAGAAAGGACCAAATTTCGGGAGAGAGGTTTGAAAGAGACATCAAAGACACGTGGACTGGAAATCTCCCTTTTTCATTAACCATCTGTGACTGTGGGCAAATCCCATAGAAGTGTTGCTCTTAAAGTTGAGCCTGCACCAAAAGCACTCAGAGGACTTGTTAAAATGCAGATTCCCCCACCCCTAAATTTCTGATGTGGTAGGAGGGGCAGTGGGGCCTTAGAATTAGCAATTTTTTTAAAAGATTTTATTTATTTATTTGACAGAGAGAGAGAGAGCACAAGTAGGCAGAGAGGCAGGCAGAGGGAGAGGGAGCAGCAGACTCTCCACTGAGCAGGGAGCCCGACGCGGGGCTCAATCCCAGGACCCTGGGATCATGACCTGAGCCAAAGGCAGCCGCTTAACCGACTGAGCCACCCAGGTGCCCCAGAATTAGCATTTTTAATAAGTTCCCGGGTTGATGCTGCTGTGGTCTGGAGACCACGCTCAGAGCACTTCTGGTTTAGAATCCCAGTGGGCAGGTAAATAAAATGAGTGAATGTGGATCTCAAAAAGCCCTTTCTTAGGGCGCCTGGGTGGCTCAGTCGGTTAAGCATCTGCCTTCAGCTCAGGTCATGATCCCAGGGTCCTGGGATCGAGCCCCACATCGGGTTCCTTGCTCAGTGGGAGCCTGCTTCTCCCTCTCCCTGCCACTCCCCCTTCTTGGGCTCTCTCTCTGTCAAATAAATAAATAAAATGGTTTTCTTTTAAAGCCCTTTATTAATTCCCAAGTCCTAGATCCAGGTCCTAAAGGTCTTTCTAATACGGGGTTGTTAGAGAATGACCCCTTTTATATTTAAATGTGAGGCAC
>NW_027797278.1:0-284 GCF_054177405.1 Leptonychotes weddellii | reverse complement strand
TTTATTTGACAGAGAGAGACACAGCGAGAGAGGGAACACAAGCAGGGGGAGTGGGAGAGGGAGAAGCAGGCTTCCCGCGCGGAGCAGGGAGCCTGATGCGGGGCTCGATCCCAGAACCCTGAGATCATAACCCGAGCCGAAGGCAGACGCTTAACAACTGAGCCACCCAGGCGCCCGAAAAGTCCGTTTTTAATGAAACAGTTTGGCAGCATTAGCAAAATCTGGGCTTCCTGAAAAACCAGTACTTGCTTACTCAAGTAAAGGGTGAACAAAGTGAAAGGAAG
>NW_027797277.1:0-284 GCF_054177405.1 Leptonychotes weddellii | reverse complement strand
TCTAAGGCTTTCTGCTTTCTAACAAAGGCTTTCTGAATAAATTCACGTAGTTTTCTTTTAACATAATCGATTCCCTTCTGCATTCTTCCCACGGCAATCTGGAGATTGTTCATTTCATTATCATCATCGGTGGCGGCGAGGTTGTCAGAACTGAACGAACTCAGGAGCAAGGCCAGGAAGAGGTTCAGAACCTACACATGGTAGGAAAATAGGCGATGAAAATGGTGAGCGCTGTGAATTGTGTAAGACTGATGAATCACAGACCTGTACCTCTGAAACAAATA
>NW_027797276.1:0-284 GCF_054177405.1 Leptonychotes weddellii | reverse complement strand
AGCCCAATGCGGGGCTCGATCCCAGGACCCCGGGATCATGACCTGAGCCGAAGGCAGACTCTTAACGACTGAGCCACCCAGGCGCCCCCGGTTTTTGTTTTTAACAAACATCCCAGCATAAAGCAAACGTCATGTGTTGTCTTTATAAAACATATGTCATAGCCACAATTTAAGCTACTCTGGCTCAAAGCTCAACATCTCTGTCCCTTCTGTACCTGCAATTGTCCCCTCTTAGTTTTCCAACATGCTGTTCCCTGGGAGCCCTCTGGGCATCAATCTCCAGT
>NW_027797275.1:0-284 GCF_054177405.1 Leptonychotes weddellii | reverse complement strand
TTGTCTTGCTTCTCTCACTCCTAGAACAGGCCTCAAGGTACAGCATGCCTTAAATATTCAGATGGTTGATAAAATCAAGCCAGGCATTGTTAGTTCTTGGGTTAGCAAATGGTGAAGGAAAACAATATTGTAAAACTTCACGAGCTTGTGTTATTTTCTATCTTGGGATGTAGCTGTCTCAGCTGATTTTCTGAGCACAACTACTGGTTGCTTACATCACCAAGCTAGGTCCTATTCAAAAGAGCTGGCCCTTGACCTTCAGAAACTTAAAAGGTAGAAATGGT
>NW_027797274.1:0-284 GCF_054177405.1 Leptonychotes weddellii | reverse complement strand
GCTTTTCTGATGAGAGAGTTGTTGCTCTTCTTTTCTTCGATCTCCTGTTGAGTTTGTAGATGTTCAGAATGGTTTGACCCCTATCCAGCTGAATTCCTGAGAGGAGACGAAATCCAGGTCTCCTACTCTTCTGCCATCTTGCTCCGCCCCCCTACACGGACATTTTTGAGTTGCCATTTTTCTATCCATCACAAAATCCAGATCTGTTTAAGTGCATATCACATGTTTTTAACCTCTATGGAATACAGCCTTCCTATTATTATAATGTGTTATAGGACTCTGTT
>NW_027797273.1:0-284 GCF_054177405.1 Leptonychotes weddellii | reverse complement strand
TTTTTTTTTTTAAGATTTTATTTACTTATCTGACAGAGAGAGACACAGCAAGAGAGGGAACACAAGCAGGGGGAGTGGGAGAGAGAGAAGCAGACTCCCCACTGAGCCGGGATCGGGCTTGATCCCAGGACCCTGGGATCATGACCTGAGCTGAAGGCAGACGCTCCTCCATGATAGGGATAGGAGATGCTGGCTGGAAAGTTCTAGATCACACAGCCAGTGAGCAGCAGCGCCGAGCAGGAACTTTGGACTCCTGACTCCAGTGAAGGGTTCTTTCTGTTCTT
>NW_027797272.1:0-284 GCF_054177405.1 Leptonychotes weddellii | reverse complement strand
TAGGCAGACTGATTCCTAGTACTTTATTCTTCTTTTCCAAGATTGTTTTAGCTATCTTAATCCTGTGTCTTTCCATATAAATTTTAGAATAAGCTGTCTATACGTACCAAAAAAATCTTACTGGGATTTTTGATAGCAACTGTATTAAACCTACTGTTCAGTTTGGTGAAGAATTCACATCTTTGCTATGTTGAATCTTTAAATTTATTTTGGTCTTGTTTGATTTCTTTTTTCATTTCTTGTTTTCAATTTCACTATTTTCTGTTATTTTTATTATTTCTTTC
>NW_027797271.1:0-284 GCF_054177405.1 Leptonychotes weddellii | reverse complement strand
GTAAAGTTTTACAAAATTGTTCAGACTTCACCAAAATTCAAATTCAGAACAATTTCATTACCCCAAATTAGCCTGGTCTCAAAGAGGTAATTAGTCATGGTTTTATATGTTAATCATCTTAAACTAAGTTAATCATAGAATGATATTATGTACATAATATAGGAAGAAAGTACAGAGAATGTTATACATTTATTTATTTATTTTTTTATTGTTTTTTTTTTTATTCTTATGTTAATCCCCATACATTACATCATTAGTTTTAGATGAAGTGTTCCATGATTCAT
>NW_027797270.1:0-284 GCF_054177405.1 Leptonychotes weddellii | reverse complement strand
TGCACAAACAATGAATCATGGAACACTACGTCAAAAACTAATGATGTAATGTATGGTGATTAACATAACAATAAAAAAATTTTTTAAAAAGGTAAAGATGTGCTCAAATATGAGATTAAGTCATTATTATCATCTCAGTGCCAATTTAGCACAGCTAGTTAGTTGCTATGCTGATGAAATCATGCACGTGAGCCAAGCGAGCTGGTTCTTCTTCTAGATTCATGCTACAGGGACCAATAATTTTCCTGACTAATACAGAGTGAGCAGAAGGATGGAGAAAGCTG
>NW_027797269.1:0-284 GCF_054177405.1 Leptonychotes weddellii | reverse complement strand
TGGGAAGCCTGCTTCTCCCTCTCCCACTACCCCCTGCTTGTGTTCCCTTTCTCGCTGTGTCTCTCTGTCAAATAAATAAAATCTTAAAAAAAAAAAAAAAGAGTCAGACCCTCTATCAACTGAGTCACCCAGGTGCCCCTTGTTTGTTTACTTTAAACTCTACTCCCAACGTGAGGCTCAAACCCACGACCCCAAGATCAAGAGTCCCCCACTCCACTGACTTAGCCAGCCAGACACCCCCATAGGTTTTCATTCTTTAGTCTACATAAAGAGAGCAAAGTTCC
>NW_027797268.1:0-3115 GCF_054177405.1 Leptonychotes weddellii | reverse complement strand
CGGCGCGGCGGCGTCAAGCGCATCTCCGGCCTCATCTACGAGGAGACCCGCGGGGTGCTCAAGGTGTTCCTGGAGAACGTGATCCGGGACGCCGTCACCTACACGGAGCACGCCAAGCGCAAGACGGTCACGGCCATGGACGTGGTCTACGCGCTCAAGCGCCAGGGCCGCACCCTCTACGGCTTCGGGGGCTGAGCGTTCCCATCTCCCCACTGGAACACCGCGATTCTCAACCAAAGGCCCTTTTCAGGGCCACCCATCTCGTCTTCCAAAAGAGTTGTTTACCTCTTAGTATTCAGTAGTTTGTAATACTTGCTGGCAGACGTTTTTGCAGTTCTTAGAATACGGCTTGCTACTGTGTTTTCTGCGTTTTTCGAAGATCAGTAATTTGTACTAAAGGTTCATGTGAATCCATGTAGTTTTTGCGTCTTAAGGGGTCCTCTTACACAGCTGTTTCCCGCCTGAAACCGGAAGGACCTGTCGTCCACATGCAGATTTAGTTTTCTCCAGTGTATGTGTTGGCTCGAAATGGCGAATAATCTTGTACTGAATACAAGGCCATGTAATGTTCAGTTAACAGGTGAGAATACTGCTGACTATGCCACATTCCTGGGAGTGCGTGACTGGTCTTTCAGATTCCACCTCTACGGGTCGGGAAAAAATGCTAAGTTCTCAAGTGGGTTGCTCGTTCTGTCAATTTATCATCTCAGACCGTCAACTTTGCCAGTGTATACTTGCATGTGATCACAATGGGTTTGATTTTGTGAAGAATCTGGGGGGGTTATTTCGCTGTAGACTGGCCATCTTCCAATAAAATTTGTTCACTGGAACATAAAGGCATAGCTAAATTGATGGGTCTCTAGTCTTAGGCAACATGTCCTGGCTTTGTCTGGCAGCAGACATAAGAATGTAGCTAAGATCTCTTGGAAGTCAGCAGAAGTCACTCCCAGGTCTGGGCTTTAAGACCTTTCCTCTTCCTACCAGATAAGGTGATCTTGTTTGACCTAGCAGGGACATCAGGTCCTATGGGACAGCAGAACAATGACTTGGAGGACAGAGTCCTGGACTGATCAGGAGGAGCAGAGTTGCCCCCCTCAGAGCTGGATTAATTACAGTGGATCTGTCCTGTATGACACGAATAACTGTCTTTAGGCTAATTTATTGTTGAATCTCTGTTATAGCAACTTAATTTTACAAACCAAATGAGTTTTTTCCCCCCTCAATTTATGTAGCAGTGTGGACAATCCCTTTGTTGACCTGAAACTGCTTTTAAGGAAAGATGATTCCAAATGGGCCTCTGGTCTTGGTATCTGCCCTGCTGTGTTCCATTCTGGACAGAACACAGGGTCGGGGCTCATGACATGTTAGAAACACATGCGCGGACGGTCCATATGTCTTATGCAGTTGTAATCTGGATATTTCAAGGTATTGTCTCCCTTTGGTAGAGTTGATCTTAACAATAAGTGGATCACAAACTCCTTTGAGGATGTGTTAGAAAATATGCCTGTGGACATAGACATTTGATGAGGCTCATGTTCCCTCTGAGGCTCATTCCAGGAACTCCCAGGGCTTCATGGATTCCTGTCAATAACCTGGAGTCTGGATTTCAGGATCTGAGATATAGATATTCAAAATGTAAGAGAGTAAAGGACAGACATATTACAGAAAGAACACATTGAACAAGAATAATTTGTCACTGTTTATTCACTGTGGGCAGTAGACCTATATATTCAGGAGAAGGTAGATGAAGTCTTAACACTTTGAAAGTCAGAATGCATGATAGATAGCCCAATTTGAGAAACTTTGATTCTCAGAGGTCTGAAAGTCCATCTGACTCAATCTCACATGATTTAGGAGTAAATAAAAACAGTGAGGGGTTTATTTTCAGCCTGATTCAGGAAGAAGTCCATGAATTTTTCTTAAGGCCCAATGAACCTGTCTTCCATCACCAGTCTTGGTAAATATACTAACAAGTTCTAAGTATGTAATAGTCTATGTCATTGAGCAAATCATAGATTACGTTTACAAGTTCCCAATAGCCCCTAAGAGATAAAAAAAGAAACTGGAAACCTTGTACAGAGGGATGCTTAGTCTTTGTGTTTGTCTTTGTTCAGGTCACTTAACCTCTCTGTGTCTCTGTTTTCCCATCTGTAAAATGGGGATAACGGTAATATCTACCTTAGGTTTGGGGTGAATAAAATAAAATATTTGGTACTAAGCATTTTGTCCAGTACATGGCACATGGTAAAGGGTTTATGTTTTCTCTTTCATTATTATTGCTCTATTATCGTTATTCCTCATGAAATTAGAGAGGCCCAGATAAAAAGACAGGGACTTTTAAACCATGAAGACATAGTCGTGAAGTCCCAAACTGCCATTTTTTATTTTTGTGGTCTGTGGCAAATGACTACTAACTGCTTCTATCTTCTGTAATGCGGGAGAAGCTTCTTATTTCTGTGAGGATTGAGTGAGACCACTCAGGGTAAATAATATGATCACAGTATGTGTTCAACAATATGAGTTACATATATTCATAAGAAGTTGCCAGTATACGAATGAAAGTTTCGTGGATGCAACCATAAAAACTCAATTGCAGATAATTTAAGAGAAAAAAAAAGTCTCTTGAAAGAGGAGTTCCCTGACCACTCTGAAGAAATCGCTGGGTCCTCAGGCCTTTCTCTTCTGTCCCTTTCCCTGGTTTCTCGGATAGTACATCTGCTAGATCCAGCTGGGCAGATGCTAGCTCCAATCAGACATGATGGCCCAAGAGAAAGGGTGACAACGTGGGAACTCTTGGGACCCAGGGAAGAGGCAACAATCCTGAGCCCTGAAATGTCCCATGTCTGGGTTGCCCTTTAGTACCTGTACCCTGAATTCGCAGTGAGTTCCATTTACTACATCTAAATGTTCCATGTGTTCTCATCTCAGTAACATCACAGTAGGTTGTCCTCGTCCTCCTTCCTGAAACACTATTTTCTTGACTTCTGTGATTCTACTCCCCTGGGTTTCTACCTCACCATTTAGAATCTTCGGCTGTCTTCTTTCTCTCTGAAGTTTGGAATGCTTCTTTCTTCTTTCTCCTTGGGAAAATTCCAATTTCACTGCATGCCAACAA
>NW_027797267.1:0-284 GCF_054177405.1 Leptonychotes weddellii | reverse complement strand
GCTATTCTTTTCTTCTATCTCCTGTTGAGTTCGTAGGTGTTCAGAATGGTTTGATCCCTATCCAGCTGAATTCCTGAGAGGAGATGAAATCCAGGTGTCCTACTCCTCCGCCAGCTTGCTCCGCCCCCCAGTCTTTCTCTCTTTTTACTCTCCTTCTTAATAATCAACATATTTAAGGAGTAAGTGAGAATTTTGGTTTTGGTTAAAGATGGTTCATTGCAAACATGCCCAAGAGGAAACAACCAAAATTATCTATTAGGTGGCCAGGAAACAAAAATACATTG
>NW_027797266.1:0-284 GCF_054177405.1 Leptonychotes weddellii | reverse complement strand
TGACCAAAAAAGATGGATTTTCTCTAACATAATCAAAATTTACTGAGTTGTATTCAAAGAAACACCAGATGGTCCATTTCTTTCTCACACACACACACACAAAAGGTCACTTTAAGTGGTAAGGTAGACAATTTAATACTTGTTGAGAGGAATACTTATTTACACAGAGCAAATATTAGCTGTGTAAATTGGAAAACAACAAATCGTGGGACTGGGAGTATTTCACAAGAAGGGATAATCTCCAGGCCATAATGCAGCATGAGAGGGGGGTAGTACTCACCCTG
>NW_027797265.1:0-284 GCF_054177405.1 Leptonychotes weddellii | reverse complement strand
TGGACATTCTTTCCTGCTTTGTCAAAGATGAGTTGACCATAGAGTTGAGGGTCCATTTCTGGGCTCTCTATTCTGTTCCATTGACCTATGTGCCTGTTTTTGTGCCAGTACCATACTGTCTTGATGATGACAGCTTTGTATTTATCCTTTCAATTCTATCAAATTTTCTTCTTGTATTTTGAAGGTTATTTGTTAGGTTTATTCATATTTAGAATTGTTACATATCTTCATAAATTGACTCATCTTTAAATAATATTAAATCTTCATTTCTGATATTTCCTGTT
>NW_027797264.1:0-284 GCF_054177405.1 Leptonychotes weddellii | reverse complement strand
TACATCTTCCTTGGCCATGAAGCTCTCAGTCCCGTTGCTGGTCAGCTATGATCTGTCTCTGTTGGAGCTGATGAGCCACAAAACCATCACCACCCCACCATCAGACACTAGAGGAGGCAGGTGGAGACACTCGCTGACAGGGGTGGGCGCCCCCTGGGTCTGGCAGCCATACTGGCCTCTCCTCAGCACCAGGTGATCAGGCTCCTGAATTTATATAGGCTAAAGTGGAAGTGTATCGGGGCCTAGGCTGCAATGCAGAATATGCAGCCCTTGGGGCGCCTGGG
>NW_027797263.1:0-284 GCF_054177405.1 Leptonychotes weddellii | reverse complement strand
TGCAGTTGAAATGATCTGAAAATGTAGCCTCTGTCCTTTTAAGTCAGTTGACTTGTCGCACCTTTCTTTGTAAGACTTGTATGGCACTGGCAGAAAAGTTTTTTAAAAGCCATAGGCTTTTCCTTGTCCTTAGCTGTAATAATGCATCTGACTTTGGTTTCCTTGAGAACTGTATTTCCGTCCATCTCCTGTGTACTGGTCCCTGTGTTTACCACTCTGCCTACCCCTCACTCCTGTTCCCCTGGTCTTTTGGAGTTTGTGACACTGATTTGAAATGGATGGTG
>NW_027797262.1:0-284 GCF_054177405.1 Leptonychotes weddellii | reverse complement strand
TCTGGATTCACTCGAATGGCTCAGAAACTCGCCACAGTGAGGATCTGGCAAGCAAATCGAGCCCTACAACAGTCTCGACAGAAAGATCCACACTTTTACTCTGAACAAATAGAAATCGTGAGCACTGGGATATTAACAACTTTGTCTAATATCTTTAACCTGATCGTTAGCTATGAAGTGGTTGATGAGCCTTTCTACGAGTTGGAATTACTAGCAGACACAATATTGGAGGGTAAAGTGCCAGGGAATGAGACCACTGCAATGACATCCTCCAGCTTTAACAT
>NW_027797261.1:0-284 GCF_054177405.1 Leptonychotes weddellii | reverse complement strand
GGGTATATGCACCCCAATGTTTATAGGAGCAACGTCCACAATAGCCAAACTGTGGTAAGAGCTAAGATGTCCATTGACAGATGAATGGATAAAGAAGATGTGGTACAGATATACAATGGAATATTATGTAGACATCTAAAAGAATGAAATTTTGCCATTTGCAATGACGTGGATGGAACTGGAGGGTATTATGCTGAGTGAAATAAGTCAATCAGATAAAGACATGTATCGTATGACCTCACTGATATGAGGAATTCTTAATCTCAGGAAACAAACTGAGGGTT
>NW_027797260.1:0-284 GCF_054177405.1 Leptonychotes weddellii | reverse complement strand
GCTGAGATCCTATCTAGAAAAATCAGCTCATCTGCAGTGTGATTTAACTGGATTGTCTCCTTTAAACATTCAGACCAATTTTGCCAGTTTAGAATTTAATAAATAAATGATGGTTCAACTGCATTTGTATTGTGGGGCAGTTGATTCTGCCCTCAGTTCAAACAACTTTTTTTTTTTATTATGTTACGTTAATCACCATGCATTACATCATTAGTTTTTGATGTAGTGTTCCATGATTCATTGTTTGTGTGTAACACCCAGTGCTCCATTCAGTACATGCCCTC
>NW_027797259.1:0-284 GCF_054177405.1 Leptonychotes weddellii | reverse complement strand
GTTTCACAGAGGGAGGGAGCACTGCTGCTGGTGTCAGTGACTTCCAGCCCCAGTACCTTCTCGAATCGGTATTGGTTTGGGGACCCTGCCCGGGCTCTAGCTTAAGATGAGGGCAGCTGTGTGGCTCATTCCCTTTTCTCAGACAAGGCATGGGGGGCCACTCCGCTCAGCCCTTGCCCTGATCATCTTCTGTGCAGAGCTTTGGAGGGCTGTCCCTGGCCTGGCCCTCGAGCCCTGTGTGCTCCGGTTGACCTCACCACTACCGTCCCCTGTGGCCCGCACCC
>NW_027797258.1:0-284 GCF_054177405.1 Leptonychotes weddellii | reverse complement strand
TCCTTTCACTGCCATGAACTGAGACCATGAGTATAACAGCTTCTGAGTCCTATGAGTCCTTCTAATGGATCATCCAGAGTGAAGGTGGTGGGCTTGGAGACCCCCAGTACAGCTTGTTCACAAAGAGATTTGAGGTTTGACTTTCCTTCTGATAGAAAGTTTGCAGGCCTTCTACTTAGCTTTTTCTTCTTAGCATAGAATGGAGCTCCAAACCTCTATGTAATATCCCTCCAGCCCTTTATATTGACATTCACTCATCCATCTCTGGAGACTTAAACCTTCAT
>NW_027797257.1:0-3116 GCF_054177405.1 Leptonychotes weddellii | reverse complement strand
TCTGACCCTCCTCCCTCTCATGCTCTCTGTCTCTCATTCTTTCTGTCTCAAATAAATAAAATAAATAAAAATTAAAAAAAAAAAAAAGTGAAAACCAGCCAGCCTCAAACCATGAAAGCAAAACCCAGGGAAGCAGACAAGGTGGTCCTGTGCTAGATGGTTCCAGGAGGTTCCAGTCCCACCTCTGCGCCTCACTGGTTCCAAGACTCCAACAAGCACATTGTCACCTCCCTCTCTCTCTTTTTTTTTTTTTTTTTAAAGATTTTATTTGTTTATCTGAGACAGAGAGAATGAGAGAGACAGAGAGCACATGAGAGGGGGGAGGGTCAGAGGGAGAAGCAGGCTCCCTGCCGAGCAGGGAGCCCGATGCGGGACTCGATCCAGGGACTCCAGGATCATGACCTGAGCCGAAGGCAGTCGCTTAGCGAACTGAGCCACCCAGGCGCCCGTCACCTCCCTCTCTAAGCCTCTACTTTCCCATCTGTAAAATGGTCTGATTAAGGCATCAACCTACAGGGCCCCCAGGAAGAGCTTGTTCCATTCTTTCTCCTCTCTGCAGTGAGAGGCCAGGGATATGGGGTCCTCCTGTCACCCCCACGTCCAGGGACCTGTCCCTCGGCCCAAGAAGGCATCCTCAATTTACTTGCCTTTCTCTACAGTCCTGCTCCAGGCCTCCTGCTGTCCCCCCTCCTGCCCCAACAGGCCCTGCTCCCCATGACAGCCACAGGGCTTCTGAAAATCATAAATCAGAACACAGCTCTTCCCTGCTTA
Organism: Leptonychotes weddellii; assembly: GCF_054177405.1. NCBI lineage: Eukaryota > Metazoa > Chordata > Mammalia > Carnivora > Phocidae > Leptonychotes > Leptonychotes weddellii. Next base: position 2,345 of record NW_027797257.1, on the reverse strand, counting down.
TATACCCTCTGTGGTTCCCCATTACCCTCAAAGTAAAAGCCAAATCTCTGCCTTGGTCTGACCCCACCCACCACTTCAGGACCACCTCCATCACACCCACACTGGCCTCCTCGCCAGTCCCTGACGGCCCCAAGCTTGCACCCTACTCCGTTCCCTCTGCCTCAGACACTGTCCCCCAGCTTCCCCCGAGGCTGGCTTCTTTGTTCCTTCAGGTCACGGCTAGGGTCCCCTCCTAAGAGAGACCCCCAATCCTGCTCACTCGTCACTACACCCTGACTATGCCATCTGTTGTGACTTGAATGGTGGCCCCCAAAAGATAGGTTGGAGTCCTGACCGCTGGTACCCTGTGACTGTGATCTTAGTTGGAAATAGGGTCTTTGCCAATGTAACTAGGATGTAGGTTTAGATGGGGTCAGACTGGAGTAGGGCAGGCCCTAAAGTCAATGACTGATGACCTACTAAGAGAAGGAGAGACAGAGACAAGCCCACGGGACCACAGAGGCAGACAATGGAGGGACATGGGCACAAGCCACAGGCCACAAGCCGAGGAGAACGTGGAGCCCCCGGAGCTGGAAGAAGTGAGGAAGGATCCTCCCCTAGAGCCTGCGGAGGGGGCAGGGCCCTGCTGACACCTTGACTTCAGACTTCTGGCCTCCAGAACTGGGAGACAATACACTTCCGCTGTTTGCAGCAACCCCCCACCCCCACCACGGTGTGTGGTTCTCTGTCACAGCAACCCCAGGACACTGATCCATCACCAGCTGCCTTTCTATGAGCACAGCACTTGCTGCCTCTAGATACTTCCTCACTGAGTTTTGGTTTCTGGTCACGGCCCCCCTTCCTGGGACACTAGGAAGGCAGGGCTCAGCCTGTGCTGATCCTCACTGCGTCCTAAGGCTCTGGCAGGTGGCGGGCAAGGGAGGGGCTGACTGAATAAAGAAGGTACAGACCACAGCTCGGGGCCTGGCGCCTAGATGGAAACCAACCACAGGCTCTGTCAGGCTGGCATCATCGCATTCAGCCTCCACGGGTAGGCAGGCCCAGCGGCCAGCGCCATCCAGCCCCACCCACACCAGGGGAGGGGGTCACGTCCAAATCAAGGGGTTGGGCTGAAGGAGCTCTTACAGGCCTGCGCGCAGGTACCTTCACACGAATGCATTCCGGCCTGAACCGTCCCTTCCTCCAGAGGCAATGGCCGGCCCAGGAGAAGGAAGTGAAAGTCACGCCTCAGCAGCCCAGCGTCTCCAGCGCCCCCCAGATCTCCACCCCATCTTCCAGCTTCTCGGCAGTCACCCAGAGGAATTGTGGGGTGCACAGAGGTGGCAATAAAGAGGAGACAACCCGAGGGTCCAACCACAGGGGATGGTTGGGGACACCAGCTGATGATTAAGAACCCCGGAGGCCCTAGATTGAACCCCAGCTCCTCCGCTAACCAGCTGTGTCACCTCTGACAACTCACTCCTCTTCTCAGAGCCTGTTTCCCTCTGTAAACGGGCTTAAGGATGGTCTCCACAACCCACTGATCTCCCCCACGATCTCAGAGTAGCCGGCTGAGAGACTCACCAGGATGTAATCGGCCCACATGTCCCGGGCAGATTTCAAGGCTGCCTGGCGCAACTTCATGACGTGCTCATAGCGCGAGTCAGACCAGTGTTTGGGGCCCTCCTCATCCGGGTAGGACCTGCGGAGAGACAGCTGTGATGTGCTAAGGATGGGGCCCTATGGCAACCCAGAGGGCAGTGGTCAGAGAGGGCTTCCTGGAGGAGGGGATGTAGGCAGAGAGGTAAAGAAATAAACCCTGAAAAGCTGAAAGGAACCAGGGGCCTGCACTGCCCAGGGGTGCATGGGAAGCTAAGCAGCAGGGCTGGCCCTGGGGCATAGAGTGAGACTGGGAAGAAAGCAATAGGCGTCCACCAGGAGGACAAGGGAGTGAGGGAACTCTAGGTGCAGGGAACTGTGGGGAAAAAGGTCCAGCTGGAGGACTGCGGCCCACTGAAGCTAAGAGCGGGTCAGAGTAGCCACGGGCAGCCCTTAAGGCTGCAGAGTTGGGCTGGAGAGTCAGGGGCAGAGGGGCTGGGGTTGTCACAGGACAACAGGGAGTCATGGAAGGTGTGTGAATAGGGATACAGCCCAGTTGCCTGGGGGGGGGGGGGGCGGTGTCAGGGCAGAACCTGAAGCTCACCTGGGCTCTTCTGCTGGCCGCCACTCCACGGAGTGGTACAAACTCTTTACAGCCACCAGCCATTCCCGCAGCACAGCCGATGTGTTGTCTGAGTTGTGGTCTGTGGCTACCCTGCAAAGCAGAGCAAGGCAGTCAGTGCGAGACGGGAGACTGAGGCAGCACC
>NW_027797256.1:0-13705 GCF_054177405.1 Leptonychotes weddellii | reverse complement strand
TCATTAGTTTTAGATGTAGTGTTCCATGATTCATTGTTTGTGCATAACACCCAGTGCTCCATGCAGAATGTGCCCTCCTCAATACCCATCACCAGGCTAACCCGTCCTCCCACCCCCCTCCCCTCTAGAACCCTCAGTTTGTTTTTCAGAGTCCATCATCTCTCATGGTTCGTCTCCCCCTCCGATTTCCCCCGCTTCATTCTTCCCCTCCCGCTACCTTCTTCTTCTTCTTTTTTTTTTTCTTAACATATATTGCATTATTTGTTTCAGAGGTACAGATCTGAGATTCAACAGTCTTGATATCATTTTTTTTTAATAAAAAGAAATGTGTGTCTGTATGCATGTAAAGAAAAAAGTCTGGAAGGAACCAGATCCAACTGTTAATTGTGTTACCACATGAGGGACTAGGAAGGGGGGCTGGAGGGGTAGGAGGAGATGTTCAGATTTATGAGCAAGCATATTATGCTTTATAATAGGAAAAAAATAAAGCAATGTACAAGACCTCCGTCATGTGACAATAGCATGTGCCTCTGTAGTCCATGGGCATCTCTGTCTGCAGTTCTAAGAACCAGACAGGCTTACTGAGTGAAAGGGACATAGTGATTGCTTGGTGCATATAGTGATGTTTCCCTGCAATGAACAAAACTTTGAAGTCTACAATTACATACAATACTGGACTGGAAATTGTGGCTTCAGTGGTCTCCATTCCGGATGCCTGTTTGTCATTTTAGGCTTTCTTAGGAAAACATGTTTTTAGCCTGGTGCCTCCTCTTCATGCTTGAGTCCCTATCCATTGGATGTTCATTAGTTTAGCCTCTCCTCCCCGTGGGGGGTCTGTCTGGGTGGAAAAACTACTCTAATACTCTGCCTTCAGCCTGAATTGGTAGCCCTGCCAGACGCTTAATTTGTAGGTAAAATCAGCTCTCTTCCCCCTTGATGGTAGGTATTATAGATCCAGGTTGATATAAGCCCTTCCTCTGGCCAGTAAACAACCAAGAAGAACCATGAAAAGATCTGCAAAAGTGGTCACCAACATCCCTGTAATCACAAAGCCTGAAATAAAAACTTGCGTATGGTGTTGTGTTAAGTTCTGGGCAAAGACAAAATGTGTGGAGAAGTCTCTTCACTTTGGAGCTGCAAAATTTGCATCAGACCAACTCTTGTTTCAATTTATCCACCCATCCTCCAGTCCATTCATTCATCCACCCAACCATCCACTCACCCACCAATGCACTCACTTACCCATTCATCCACTCACCCACCTATCTTCCCATCCATCTACGTACCCTTTCACCCACCTACTTATCTACCTGCCTATCCATCCATCCATCCATCCATCCATCCATCCATCCATCCATCCATCCATCTACCCATCCATATTTCTTTTTTTTTTTTTTAAAGATTTTATTTATTTATTCATGAGAAACAGAGAGAGAGGCAGAGGGAGAAGCAGGCTCCCAAGGAGCAGGGAGCCCGATGCGGGACTCGATCCCAGGACGCTGGGATCATGACCTGAGCTGAAGGCGGACGCTTAACCATCTGAGCCACCCAGGCGCACCCCATCCATATTTCTAATAATTAATGAGGGACTCTCGTGAGCCAGGCAATGAGGTAGGCATTATTCCTAGTCTTTGGCATTTATCTATTGCAAACACACTTAAAGCTCACCTCCAACTTTTACCTGCAGCCTTTAGCATATATAAGAAACCATTTCAGGTCCTCTGACTGCTTCCCATTAGGGTTTGTTTTCTCCTAGCCCGGGGTTCATAGTTACTTCTGTCTCTCAGTAGTACTTTACCAGATAACAGCTATCATGTACTGAATGCTCATTACCTGTCAGGTACTTTGCAAAGCTCTCTGTACACCCACCTTATCTCCTTTAATCCTTACAGTGATCCTCAGAAGTGTGCATTATCTACATTTTCATCCTCTTTATTGTGAAATACAACATATATAAAAATGGTGCCCCCTAAATAAAGTATGACTCTATAATTTTTTTGAAAAGCAAAGTTGTATATATATAATGAGGTGAAAAAAAGAACATTGCCAGCACCCAGCACCTAGAAGCCCTCTGTGTGCCCCTCCTTCAGTGCTGCCCATTCCATACTCTCTAGAAGTCACCACTATCCTGATATATATGATGATGACCTCTACTTTTATTTTTTTTATTTTTTATTTTATTTTTTTTTAAATATTTTATTTATTTACTCATGAGAGAGAGAGAGAGAGGCAGAGGCAGAGGGAGAAGCAGGCTCCCCGCAGAGCGGGGAGCCCGATGTGGGACTCAATCCCAGGACCCTGGGATCATGACCTGAGCTGAAGGCAGACGCTTAACCGACTGAGCCACCCAGGCGTCCCGACCTCTACTTAAAAAAAAAAATAGTTTTACCATGTAAGCATGCATCCCTAAACACTATAGTTTGGTCCTGCTTGTTTTGTTAAACATAAATCATATTGTATGTTTTCTTTAGTGATTTTGTTTTTTCCCTTGAACATCAAATTTTTAGGATTCACACTTACTGTTGCATTAGTTGTATCCAGTTCTCTTTCCCATTTAGTATTTTATTATGTGAATATAGCACCATTTATTTTCCAATCTACTGTTTTGGGACGCTTGTGGTTTTGCAGTTTTTGGCAATTATTAAAAGTGCTGCTGTGAACATTCTTGCACATGACTTTTGGTGAAATGCAAATCCAACTACATTTCAGTTGGATTTGCCAATAGGAGTGAAACTGCTTGGTGGCTGGCATGTGTTGAATTTTGGTAGGTGATGCTAAACAGTTTTCCAAACTGGTTGTACTAATTCACACGTCCACCCCACGGTATACCAGTATGTTTGTGGTACTGCATCCAGTCTTTCTAAATCCAGCTTTTCTGATCGTTTGTAGTGATATCTCATCTTGATTTTTAATTTGCATTCCATTCATACAAATTAGGTTGAATCCCTTTTTGTATATTTTTGGACATTTGTCTATCACCTTTTGTGAAGTACATTTTGAAGTCTTTGCCCCTCTTATCAGCTTTGTTGAAGTATAATCACCTTTTAATCCTTTAAATGCTATCTTTCAATATTTTCAATGTCATTTAACTCACCAAGCTTTTCCTTTATGGTTAGCACTTTTTGTGTCCTGCTTAGGAAATCTTTCCTTACCCTGAGGTCTTAAGAATCTTCTTGCTTGTTACTGTATCAGTCATGGCAGAGTTAGGAGACAGAAATGACACCATGTGCAACAGAGAGGATTTAATAAGGAGAAATGGTTACATGGATCTCAGAGCCTGAAGACAAAAAAGGAAGCTTACAGCAACAGGGAGATAATTGCTTCACAAAACAGGTGGTGCCTCTAAGACGAGAGGAGCAAAGAGAAGAGCTGGTGTTACCAGACCCTGGAACTCAGAGAAGGGATCCCACAGCAGTCCGGGAGGCAGGTGCAGGTGCCGTCCAGCTGCTGCTGCTAGCTCCCAGGGGGGCGTGGTGGGGTGAGCTGAGCTGGAGGCTTGAACCAGGTGCTGCGGGCGTGAAGGGCTGCAGCTGGAGAGATGCGTGCAGAACAGCACGCAGAGCTGAAAGGAGGAAGACTCTTCAGTTTCTCCCTTCTCTCAGTCTCCCTCTTGCAGCCCCTAATGCAGAATCTAGCAGGAAACCAACTGGCAAAGGAGAAATGTAGAGTCCCAGCCCCCGAATCACCAAGCACAGAACAGAAGAGTAGATCTGGAGCTGAGAGACAACAGCTTAGTAACTGGCACAATAATCTTCTAGAAGTTTTATTATCTTGCCTTGTACATTTACCTTCAGTCCTCCTGGAATTGAGTTTTGTGAATGGTAAGAGTCTAGCCTCCATCGTGGCCCCCACCTCTAATTGACTCAGTATCACTTAATTGGAAGATCGTCTTTTCCAAATTGCTCTCCAAGGCCATTTTGTTATAAATCTAGAGGGTCTGTTTTAGATTCTCTATCATATTCCATTGATTTATTTATCTAAACTTGCACCAATATCACCTTAATTAATGTAGCTTTAAAATAAAGTTCGGTATCTGATAGAGTAAATCATCTCACTTGGTTCTTATTTAAGATTGTCTTGGCTAGTCTTGACCCATCAGATTTCCATTTGATTCTAGAACAAGCTTTTCAATTGTCATAAATATCTTGCTGGGATTTTTTTTTTAAAGATTTTATTTATTTATTTATTTGAGAGAGAGAGAGAGAGTGAGAGAGCACAAGAGGGGGGAGCGGGAGAGGGAGAAGCAGACTCCCTGCTGAGCAGGGAGCCCGATGCGGGACTCGATCCAGGGACTCCAGGATCATGACCTGAGCCGAAGGCAGTCGCTTAACCAACTGAGCCACCCAGGCGCCCTTGCTGGGATTTTTATTTAGACTGCACTGACTCCATAGATAACTTTGAGAAAATTGACATCTTTACAGTATTGGGTTTTCAATCCATGAATATGGTTTATTCCTTCTCTTATTTCAGTTTTTAATGGTTTCTTACCATGATACTTGGTGCTCTTCTGTTAGAGGGCTCACACATGTTTTATCACCTGTAGTTTTAGGTATTTGTTCTTTTAACTTTTTATTTGCAATGATTTCAAACTTACAGAAAAGCTGCAAGGATAGTACAGAGAAATCCCTTATTCCCTTTACCCAGATTCAACATTTGAAACATATTTTGCCATATTTGTTATTCTCTCTCTCTTTCTTATTCTTTCTATAGATATATATCATTTTTTTTTGTTTTCTAAATAATTTGAGAGTAGATTGCACAAGTCAGGCCCCTTTACCCATTAATATTTCCATATGTATTTTCTAAGAACGAGGAGAGTCTCTTATATAACTACGATACAGTTCTCAAGTTCAGAAATCTTAGCTTTGACTTAATTCTTTCATCTAAAGCAGTTCACCTTCCAGTTTTGTTAGTTTTGCTAGTAACATCCTTCCAGCATAGAACCTAGTTCAGAAGCACACCTTGCATTTCACTGGCATTTTGTGTTCATCTTTGATTTGGCGCAGTTCCATGGGCCTTCTTTGGCTTTCATGATTCTGACAATGTTGAAGACTACAGGCCAGTTTCTTTATTGGATGTTTCTCAAGTTGGATTTGTCTAATGTTCCTCACCTTTAGATTCAGGTTTTGCACCCCTGGCAGGAATATTTCAGAAGTAATGCGTGTCTCTCTCAGGATATTCCATCTGAAGGCACGTGATGCCTACCTGCCTCTGATTCATAATGGTTTTGGTCACCCGCCCAAAGTATTGTTCAGTTTTTCCACTGCACACATATTTTCTTTCCCCTTTAAGTTAATAGGCAGTCTGGGGGAAAGCAATGAAGCCCTGAAAATATCCTGCACCTTGTTAACTGTGTCCTTTAATTTTAGCATCTGCAGATGATTCTTGCCCAAACCAATCTTTGCTGTAATGATTACAGAAAGGTGATTTTCCAGTTCCACACTTCTTCCACATTTATCATTCAGCATTTGACTGTCAGGAAGAACCCTCCTTTCTCCCTCATTTTTTTCTTTGTTTCTCTGCTTTTTATTTTATGGGCTCACAGATTCCTATTATATTCAATGATTTATAATCCATTACTGTCTTCCTTCCTCCCCTCCCCCCTCTCCTTTTCTTTCTTTCTTTCTTTTTTTCTTTCTTTCTTTCTTTCTTTCTCTCTCTTCTTTCTTTCTTTCTCTTCTTTCTTCCTTCCTTCCTTCCTTCCTTCCTTCCTCTCTCCCTCTCTCTCTTTCCTGATGCTCAAATTGTCCCAAAATTGGGGTAGTGAGAACATTGTTAAGCTGGCTCCTATGTCTTTGACATGTTTCCCTCTTTTTTTGAGCATTTCTTTACTTTCTGACCCAAGAGTTCATGCTCATCTGTGCCTTACCTGTCTCAGCGATGGAACAAGCCATGTCTCCAATAAACCCTTGTTCCTGGATCTGGATGGAGGACTGTTCATTGCTCTTTCAGTGGCCAGGGCTAGGATAAATATACCTGTGTGTGTGTGTGTGTGTGTGTGTGTGTGTGTGTGTGTAAATAAAACTATACACTGACTATAACATATCTGCATGTATATACTTATAAGAAACATAAGTTTACATTGATATCTCCAATTCCAACTGATCCCATGGGTCACCTTGCCATCATACAGGACTGTCTACATAATTTGTGGAGTCGGGTGCAAGATGAACTGTGGGAACCCTTGTTCAAAATTTATCCAGAATTTCAGCACCAGAGAGCACTAAACCAAGCGAGGGACTCTTTTCACACAGGGCCTGTGTGACTGCCTATGTCTCACACATACAAAGTCGGCTCTGTCTTCATCATTCCATGTTTGTATCTCCCTTTTTCCATAGTAAGAATTCCCACTGGCAATATCAACACATTTACTCAAGGCTTTCTACATCATTTGGGAACCACATGCAAAATGAAGATGCCAAACCCTTTGTTCAAAAAGGGAAAAAAATGTCATGAAAGGTACTAAAATCTAAAGCATGTTCTTTTCTTTTGCTATCTCCTGATTTGCCATGGTGTTTTTATCTGCTATTTAATCTCATTTTAAATAAAGAAAAATTAAATTTGAATTATTAGAATGAATTCTACTGTTCATCTTTATATCACAATGGCAATTTTAAGTGCAAATATAAGAGCATTGATCTCCTGAGTGAAATCCCCAAAAATCACATGATGAATATTTCCTAGTTTTAACATACATATGTATTTTGTTCTTTGGAAGAAAATGGGATGGTTGTACAAAAGTAACTCCACTGTTTCTATTCCACTTCTAGATATGCTCACATTCTAACAACACTTGCTACCTTTGGGTTACTGATGAGTGAGGAAGGACTGAGAAGAAAAGGCACTCTGGGTTGTCTGTCTCTCCCCTTCCCTTATGTCATCATTTTCAGCATATGTGGTTGGTGAATGGAGGGAAGAAAGATTATGCTTGGTCGTTAGCCTTTCCTAGGACAGACACACTGCCTTCTGTGTGCAGTCAAAACAAATTCTGGGTCAAACAAAGTGTGGTCTCCTGGGGCTCTCCCCTTACCTACCCGATTGTGGGCATTACACACTTTCTTTGCACTTTGAGCCTCCCTGAATTCCCATGCGTGATGGCATTGGTTCAAAGATAAAATTGTGAAGAATTTCAAGATAGGGACAACAGAGCTTTAAATCAAGTGCAGCATCCTTCTGAGCACAGAGCCCTGTGTGACTGCACAGTGTACAGGACTCCTGTTTTTCAAGGATTTTCCTAAGACTCCCCTTCCCACTCTTTACTCCCAAGGTCTTGAAGCCCCAGCAGAGCTCCGGCAACAGCTTTGTTGTGATTAGGTGCATATTTCTCTGCATAACTTGAAGTTCTTCCTGATTCTGGTAATGCTGAAGGCATGTGTGGTTTATTTCCACTCCTTGATGATCTTAGGCTATTTGGAGGAGATTATGTGGAGAGTTTTAAACTCAAGTGTCTGCTGTTATCCTACAGATTAGGATGTGTGTGTGTGTGTGTGTGTGTGTGTGTCTGTGTTTGATGCTATTGTTAAAAATAATCTTTTCTTTTTCCAGAACAAAAGACTGTTTAATCAAAAACATTTTCTTTGGACTGGATAACACATTCACAAAGATCAAACATAAAGAGATAAAGGTATATTAAAAATTTCATTTTCTAATTATTTACTGCAGTTATGTAGAAATAACTGATTTTTAAAAAATTATCCTTGTACCTCCAGACCTTGCTAAATTCACATACTAGCTCTAAATAGTTCACCTGTAATTTTTTTGACATTTTACGTAAACCAATTATGTAGTCAGGGAATGATGACAGTTTTATTTCTTTATTTCCAATTCTATCCTTTCTCCATTTTTCTTGATTTACTGCTGTTAGGCCTTCTGGTACAGCATTGAATAGAAGTGGTGATTGTGGGCATTCTCAGCTCATTCCTGATCTCAGAAGGAAAGTGTGTAATTTTTCTACCTATAATGTTTTTTGTAAATGCTTTTTTATTTTTTTTAAGGATTTTATTTGTCAGAGAGAGAGAGAGAGAGCACAAGCAAAAGCACGGCGAGTGGCAGGCAGAGGTAGAAGCAGGCTCCCAGCTGAGCAAGTAGCCTGATGCAGGACTCGATCCCAAGACCCTGGGATCATGACCTGAGCCAAAGGCAGACACTTAACTGACTGAGCCACCCAGGTGTCCTGTTGCTTTTTAAATATAAAAACAAAGAGTTAGCTTCTATTCCTAGTCTTCTATGAATTTTTTTTTTTTTAATGATGGATGTTGAATTTTATGACTTTTCTGCATCTATTGAGATGTCATGTGATTCTGACCGACTGTTTTTTGATGTTATGCAAACCCAGCATTCCTGGGAGGAGACTAATTTGGCTATAATGTGTTAATTCTTTATATATTGTTCAATTGGTTTTGTTTAAAATTTTGTATCTGTGTTCATGAGTAAGAATTGTCTGAAATTTTCCATTCTTATAATATTCTTAAGAGGTTTTGGGTCATGGTCAAAAAGCAAGTTTGAGATTGCTTTTTTTCTTTTCTTCTTCTTGGAAAGAGTTTGTGTAAGAGTTGCATTATTTCTTTTCTGAGTGTTTGGTGGAATTCCCAGTGAATTCATCTGGACCGGGACTTTCTTTTCGGGGGGTTTAAATTATGGATTCAATTACTTTAATAGTAACATGACTATATTTTCTACTATATTGTGCCAGTTTGGGTAAGTTTTATTTCTCTGATAATTTGACCATCCATCTAACCTTTCATAGGGTTGTTTATAATACCTTCATAGTATATTTCTGTGTGGCATTTGCAGTGCTACTGCTTTTTCATTCCTGATTTTGTAGATGTGTGTTGTTTCTAAGCACTTTGAAGATACCATTCTATTGTCCCCTGTTGAAAAGTCGGTTGGAGTTTTATTTTTGGTCTTTTTAAGATAATACACATTTTTTTTTTTAAGATTTTATTTATTTATTTGAGAGAGAGAGAATGAGAGACAGAGAACATGAGAGGGAGGAGGGTCAGAGGGAGAAGCAGACTCCCCGCTGAGCAGGGAGTCCGATGCGGGACTCGATCCCGGGACTCCAGGATCATGACCTGAGCCGAAGGCAGTCGCTTAACCAACTGAGCCACCCAGGCGCCCCGATAATACACATTTTTTTTCTCTTGCTATATTCAAGATAGTCCTTTTGTCTTTGACTTTCATTGGTTTTATTATGATGTACCTAGGGATGGGTTTCTTTTGTTTATCCTACTGGAGTTCTTAGGGTTTTCTGGCTGAGATTTGATCTTCACCGTTTTTGGAAATTTCTCAGCCATTATTTCTTAACTATCACATTTCCACCACTCTCGTCTCTCCTTCTAGAATCTTCTATGCACATTTACCAGACTTTCTCAGGGCATACTCTGAGTCACCTTTCTGTTGTGCTTCCCATGTTTTTGTTGCTCTGTGCCTTATTATTATGCTTTACTTTTCCCCTGTATATTTTGGTTTACTAATTTTCTCTTTTTTTTTTTTTTTTATTTTAAAGATTTTATTTATTTGACAGAGAGAGACACAGCGAGAGAGGGAACACAAGCAGCGGGAGTGGGAGAGGGAGAAGCAGGCTTCCCGCGGGAGCAGGGAGCCCGATGCGGGGCTTGATCCCAGGACCCTGGGATCATGACCTGAGCCGAAGGCAGACGCTTAACGACTGAGCCACCCAGGCGCCCCTACTAATTTTCTCTTAAACCTGTCTATAGAATTCTTAATTTGGGATATTGTATTTTCAGTTCCAGAACTTCCATTGGCTCTTTTTAAAAGAAATAATTTCCATTTCTCTGCTGAAATTTTTAGTCTTGTATTTTATCTCCTTGAGCATATGAAACATTTGACAGTTCGTGCTTGTTCATTGGAGCCCCTGAGTCTTTTTCTCACTGTTTACCACTCAATGGTCTAGGATGATTTAGACTTGCCTTAGGGAGTAACACAGCAGTTAAGGAGTTGGGGTGACTGAGAGCAGAGAAAGGGAGGAGAAATAGGTCCAGTGTGTGGAGGGAAGAGGTGGTAAGGCTTCACCACTCCTAGGAGGAGACATCAGGCGGCTTGTATTTCTGGCCCCTGGCTGAGTCCTTTATACCCACACAACTTCAGAAGTCAGCAAGCGTGTCAAATGCATAAATTGAGAGGGTCACCTAATGTGACAATGGGCAAATTTTCAATCTACTTTTTAAAAATTGGATGTTTAGAGACTTGGGAACATGGGACAAGAGTCCCATGTTATAGCCCCCAGTGTGCCTATGACCTGGCAAGTTGCTCTCCTTCTCAACATGTCATTACTGTCATCTCTAGAGGAGACAATAATCCATATTTTTTCCTATTTCAGATGAAAAGTACAGTATGGACGATTTTACTCATTATGCTACCATGAAAGTAATGTTTCTGAGGTAACAGTTTGATTGTGTCATCCCAGTGATCAAAGCCCTTCAGTGATTCCCGTTGCTCTTGGGCTTAGTGACAAGCTCGCTTAGCACAGCTCATCACGTACCTGATGGCCTGGCCCTTGCCCATGCCCCTGGCCTCATCTTAGACCATTTACTCCTCCAGTCATACCGACTTTCTAAAGTTCCCTTGACCTGGCCACGCACTCTTCCCTCGGAAGGCCTTTGCACTTGCTGGTGCATCTGGCTAGTAAGCGGCCCTCTTGCCCCTCACCCAGTTAGCTCTTGATGCATCTAGTGTCATGTCCGCAGGGCAGTCTTCCTGGTCTGCGACCAGCTCGAACCCCAGTGAAATGCACTCTTTAGACCGCATGCCTAGCTTCTCCGTCATTGGGCTCCCAGAGTTGCAGTCTTACATTTATTGGTATGATTACTTCCTTCATGCCTGCTCTCTTACTAGACTTCGGCACTGGGGGGTAGGCACCATGCTGGTGTTTGCTCATGGCTCCCTCCCCAGCATTTAGCCCAATGCCTGGGGATAGGAAGCACCCAATAAATGTTTGTCAAATCAATGAAGGAAGGAAAGCAAGCTTGCTAATTTCATTAATTTCATCCTAACTATGGATTTTGCTGGTTTATTAACTTGTTTTTCGAAAAGTAGGTTGGGCAAGAAGCATTAGGAACAGATTCAAATTGGGAAGAAAAAAAAAGTGAAAGATTGGTCTTTAAATGTCCTTGGCTACAAGTAATTAGTATTCAACCACTTCCGCTGTCTGGAACCTGGTTTCAAGTGCCAAGAGAAAATGTGTTTAGAATTTAAACAGATTCTCCTGGAAACACCCGTGCAATGCAATTTGCTAAGATATATCGAAGGACGCTGTATGGATGAAAAATCTGCTCTTTATATGTTTGCTTTTTTTTTTTTTTTTAACTGCAGGCACTGTAATGAGGACTTACCAGGGTAAGGGGAGGGACGTTGGTATTTTCAGGAAATGGGGAGACCTCTCCTGCTGTTTGCTAATGAGCCGAGGGAATAGAGGGACTAGTTGTGATCGCCACTGCGTCCGGTACCGGGGGCTCTAGGCGTCAGCGCTGTGTGTCACACCTCAGAGAAGATAGGACTGAGAACTGAAAAAAAGTGTCATCTTTTAGTTGATTTCCTGGTTCCTGCGTGACAGTCTGGGAAGGCCTCTAGTCACTGGAGGACTCTGAATGCAGCCTGCTGGGAGCGTGGGAGCCAAGAGGCAGGAAGTCAAACTGTAGACATGGCTTGGGATGCCGGGATGAAACCACATGGTCATAGTGCTTAGAGACAGGCTGGGAAGCCAAGAGGACTTTGAAAGTAACAAAGCCACATCCAGTAGTTTATACAACCCGCTGATTACACAGTGTTTGAATCAGCCGGGTCTGAGTTCCAGTCCCGGTTCCATACTGATTGAACAGAACACTTCGACACCAAATGTGGGCTTTTTTCCCCCTACAACAACCTGTTCTCTCTCACCACCTGGGTGTCTGCTGATTCAATTAAATTCTGACACTCTCTGCCTGGGGTTAGCGCAGACCCCACGGGTGAAGGGCTCAGTCCCACAAGACTGTCCCCCTCCTTCTGATACCCTTTGCAAGTGCTAGGTTGTTACCTGTCCTTCTGACCCACTGGCTCTAACGCTGGGGGAGTCTGCCTCCTCAGGTCTGATGATTTGCTAAAACAGCTCACAGAACTCAGGGAACACAGTTTACTTGCTATTACCGGTTTGTTATAAAGGAGGTGACTCAGGCACACCCGCTCAGAGGGGAGACATGCCCAGGGTTTGTGGGAAGGGGCGTGGAGCTCCCGTGATCTCTCCGCTGTGTCGCCCTCCCAGCACCTCTCCACAATCACCCACCACGAAGCCCATCTCGTTGTTCAAAAGTTTTTATGGAGCCCCACCTGCAGTCCCCACTGTCCTACTGAGGGTTCCATGAGTAGGGCAGAAAGTTCCCCATCCTGAAGGCCCCATCCTGAGGCGAGCTAGGGGCCCCACCTGCGTCACCTCATGAGCATAAACTCAGGTGTGCTCAGAAGGAGCGCCGTATGAATAACAAAAGGCACCCCTGTTACTCAGGAAAGTCCAAGGGTTTTCAGAGCGCTGCCCCAGGAATAGGGGACAAAGACCAAATAGATTTCCTATTATGCCACAAACACCCTCTAGCTGTGTGACGTTGCATAAGATGTACAACCCTTAGCCTGTGAGTCTCTAAAATGGAGTCACTGTGTAGAATAAACGAGGCTGTGGACATACAACACTTGGTAGGAAGCATTAAAGGAGTCAGGGCAGTATTACCGACCCGAGAGCCTCAGGCCTTGTCCGCAAAGTGGGTCTGTAAGGCACATTGCAGTGGGCTTCTGCTCCCGTCCTCTGGGCATATTTTTAAAGCTAAATTTAAGTGAACTTGGGTAAACTTAAAGGGGAGAAAGTGCTACAAAAGGGCATAGGCTATCCGAGAGGTGGGTGTGGGAGTGGGAGAGGCCTTCGTTTATTTGCTGAGCAAATATTGATCGGTGTCGGCCCTGTTTGGGAATCTGTGCTCAACACGGAGAGTACGGTGGTGGGAAAGCTACACAGTGGCCCCTGCCCTCATGCTGCTTCTGATCTAGCAGGGAAGACACAGATGCAGCAATCGTATGCTTCATTACCGTTGCGTGTGCATTTAGTATGTGGTGAAGAAGTGCAAAGTGCCCTGAGTTCACGCCACACGAAGGCTGTCACCAGTCTGGTGCACTTTGGTCAAGGGCTGATGGGGGCACTGCTCAGAGGTGCTAAATGTCCCAGATGTCACTTTAGGACTTGCAGGCAAGAGTCTCCCCTGTTCCCTGCCTTGACTTCAAGCTGTCTAGGCAGGTGATCATTCTGATTGTCCCAGTAAGACATGGGAGTGCTGGTTTCTTAACTAAATGCTGAGTGACCGTCAGGTTTATGGATTCTGGCCAGTACATCGAAATAGTTCTACCTGGATCCCAGCAGCTCTCTGCTTTGACTGGCTTCCATCAGACTTGTTCCTCATCCTGGGTTTGAGCATGCCGATAGCTACGTGGCAAGAGTCCATTTCAACTCTCTTGAGAACAGGGTCAGACGGGGGCAACAGGATTTCATGTTTGGTTAATAAGCCTGAGGTCGAGATTCATGAGAGAGGTTCTCAAAGAGAACATAAAGGGTGAGAAAATATTCTCATTTTCCCAAAGTTTTCAAATGTCTTCCGCGTCGTAAGTGCAGTCAGGGTTGCAGGCATTTTCTTGGGGACCGCCAGTGGACTCCCCGTGCCCCATTGCG
>NW_027797255.1:0-15869 GCF_054177405.1 Leptonychotes weddellii | reverse complement strand
GCCAACTCCAGCCTGCAGGCCAGTTGCCTGTTTGTGGTGAATAAAGTTTTATTGGAACCAGAGCCGCGATCAGGATGGGGCGAGTGGGGCGGTGCCTCGGGAGTGCAGGCTTGGATTCTGTCTTTATTTAACACGTTGAGTATTTAGCCCGTCAGAGATCTGAAGTCGTTACACTAGCATTCGTCTTGATGACAAAGTGTTGGGGTGCCCCCTTAAATGTGACACCCACAGCCCTGCTACCGTGCTTGACCATTTGCCCAGGGCGATGCTCCAGCCTCCGGCCGCGGTGCCGGAGTGGGGTATCTCTGCCATGTGACTGACTTGGCTCTGCTCGGCCTTAGCCGCCTGCGCCCTTCTCCGCTGCCCCCTGCCCGTCCGCCCGCTCTCCATCTTCCTCCGCTTGGTGCCCGTTCCTGGTCTGCGGCTGGTGGTCTCTCTCCTCAGCGGGCATGTCGCCCTTGACGAGCACTTTGGCGGGAGCCCAGACCTGCCGGGGGTGGGGGGCGGATGGCAGAAGTAAGTGTCCTCTCTCCTCTCTGTCTCAGGTTCGGTTTTATTTGCAGAGTTGCACTTTCTGTCTTACTCGCGTAATTGCCCCTTTCCCCCTCTATTTGATTTGCAGAGTGGCCATTTCCCTATTTGGGTGGGTGGGGTGCCGAGTGGCCACTTCTCTTCAGCCAGGCTCGATGGTTTTTGGTGACACCTTGGTGAGCATAATTCTCCCTGGCACCCTTCTCCCTCCGTCGGGGATCTGGGTCCCTCGGAAGTGCTTTCAGAGCCACTCTTGGCAGCGAGAGGCATGGGGGTGGCCAAGAGGGGGGGCCTGGCCGGGGAGGCGCAGCTCCTGCTGGGCTGTGTGTGGGGGGGGTCCCCCCTCTCCCCTCCGCTCCCGTCGGACCAGTGAGCGAGGGCCTGCTCTGCGCGGCCTCCGCCCCGCACTTCGGGAGATGACGGGGCCCTTGGGGTCCATTCGCCGCTGTGAGGCCCTGAGGCAGATGGAGAGAGGCTTGGCGGGTCGGGGTTTTCTCCTCAAGCCTTGGCTAGCTGCCTGCTTGCCACTTCTCATTCCGCCCCACCATGTGTTTCCCTTCAAATTGAGGTTATGTGGAACTGAAGCAACTCACGTTGGTACCTCAGGATTCTTGGAAGGGTGGATTTCGGAAGCTCAAGCTCCTCACCCACAAATCTGCAGAATATTCTAATCCCTTCCATGGTGTGCCATTTACTTGAAGTTGCTTCAGACTCTCTGGGAGGCCATTTTCACCCTGGGGAAAAAAACAAACCAAACCAGTGAGTGTCAACAAGTTCTCCTCCTGGTCTCTAGTGCCCCCTAGAGGCTTTTCTGCTCACTTGTTCCTTGTTGTAGGAGAGACCCTCGCCTCTGAAATGAGACGTGGAGGCCACACAGGACAGCTCTGTCCTCTGGACCTGCCCAAGTAACCACTGAAAAATGCCTCTCCTACCAACAGAGCTGTTCAGCATGATTTCCCGGAGACGGGAAGAGTCTCCGATCTGGCCTTCCCCAGCCATCAGTTCCTCGGGGGCCTTTTTAAACATGAATTTTGAATGTTTTATTAATGGATAATGAAAAACTCGGAGCAGGCACCTGACAAGCACTGCCTCGGCCGGGTGCTCCCGGGCCACATCGACGGAGAGTCACCTGCTACTCTGTGCTCCCGGTGTGACGGGGCTACATGGGCACTTTACTTTTGTGCTCTTCCTCCCCAAGACCCGTTACCCCAGCTTCATCGTGAAGGAAACAAATCCCAACTGAGGGACAGTCTACATAACCATCCTCTTCCCTGTCTTTACTTTTCTCCATAGTAATTTCCACCATCTAACATACTATCCTGTAGGGTAAGCTCCAAATGGGCAGGCATTTTAATCTATTTTGTTCATTGCTATAGTCCCAGCTTGAAAATAATTCCTGAAGTAAAGTATATGCTTAATAAATATTTCTGCATGAATGAATACATAGCGATAGAGCTTTTGAACCCGCGGCACGGTATTCCCTTGTATGACCACTACTCAAAGGCATTTGGATGATTTCTGATCTTTTGCTATTGCCAACAGCCTTACGTTGAACATCCTTGTGCGTAGTCATTTGCGTATGTGAGGGTCTATCTTTAGGATCTACTTCTAGGAATTGCTGAGTCTATGTCTCCAATTTTTTTTTAAGATTTTATTTATTTGAGAGAGAGAGAGCACAAACAGGGGGAGGGGCAGAGGGAGAGGGAGAAGCAGGCTCCCCGCTGAGCAGGGAGCCCGATGCGGGGCTCCATCCCAGGACCCTGGGATCATGACCTGAGCCGAAGGCAGACGCTTAATGACTGAGCCACCCAGGCGCCCCTATGTCTCCAATTTTGATGAATATTACGAATTTCTCACTGTCTTAAAGGTGGCATTAATTTAGATTCCTGCCAGCAAAATATGAGAGCACCTGTTTCTCCATGCCCTCACCTACACAGTAGAATTGGTTAAAAAAAAAAAAAAGGTATCTCGGTATAAGTTTTGGAGTGAGGTTGAGTATCTTTTCCTACGTTTAAAAAGCTATTTGTGTTTCCTTTTCCTGTGAGCTGTCTTTTACTATGTCTTTGTCCATTTTTCTGTTGGGTTATTTGTCTGCTCACTTATGCATAGAATGTCTTTATGTGTCAAATCTCTTACTCCCTTATCTGTGATAAGGACTGCAAATAGTTTCTCCTAATTTATTGTTTCACTTTTGGCATTGTTTGCCATGTTTTGTTGTGAGGCAAAATTTTAATTTGGATGTGGCTGCATTGGTCAGTGTCTGCTTTTTTTTTTTTTTTTTTTTGGCTTCTGCTCTATTTTTTCATTGTTCTGGATTAACTAGGCAATGCAGTTAGACAATAAAAATAAATTAGACTGCATAAAGGATATTAGGAAGATAATCGCTATTTGCAGATGGTTTAATTGCTTACCCAAGAAAATCACAAGGAGAAACAAGTATTCTAAATAACCAGAGAATTTAGTATAGTGATTTGGTATAAAACTAATATATGGAAATCAGTAGTCTTAATGTATATCAGCAAGGACCTGTTAGAGGGTAAAATAGAAGTAATCCATTCACAAAAGGAGAGCAATGAGCAGGACTTGCCCTATCAGATACTAACATCCCCCCAAACTGTAATTATTAAAACATGTGCTGCCAGCACGTGAATGATGAACAGATTGATGAAGCAGAGAGTCTAGAAACAGATCTAAATACACAGGAAAGTTAGTATATGATAAAAGGAGTATATCAAGTTGGGTGAGCAAAAAATTATTCAACAAATGATGTTGCACATCAACAAAACAAAAGCAACCTACTGAATGGAAGAAGATATTTGCAATGGTATGTCCGATAAAGGGTTGATATCCAAAATACATAAAGAACTTAACACCAAAAAAACAGTCTGATTAAAAATGGACAGAGGACCTGAATAGACATTTTTCCAAAGAAGACATGCAGATGGCCAACAGACACATGAAAGGATGCTCCACATCACTCACCATCAGGGAAATGCTAATCACAACCACGATGAGAGCTCACCTCATACCCACCACAATGGCTAAAATAAAACACACACCAAAAAAACCCATGTTGATGGGATGTAGAGAAAAGAACCTAAGTGTCCATTGATAGATGAACAGATAAGGAAGATGGAGTGTACACACACAGCTATACAAGAATGGGATCTTGCCATTTGCGACAACGTCGATGGACCTAGAGGGTATTATGCTAAATGAAATAAGTCAAAGACAAATACTATAGGATTTCATTTATACGTGGAATCTAAAAAACAAAACAAATGAACAAATAAAAGAAACAGACCCATAAATACAGAGAACACACTAGAAGTTGCCAGAGGACAGGGTGGTGGGGGAATGAGCAAAAAGGCCAAAGGGGAGTGGGAGGTACAGTTTCCAGTTACAGAATGAATAAGTCATGGGGATGAAAGGTACAGCGTAGGGAATGTGGTCAGAGGTACCGTAATAGCGCGGTATAATGGCAGACGGGAGCTACACTTGTGGGGAGCACAGTATAACGTATGGACTTGTTGAATCACTGTGTTGTACGCCTGAAACTAATGTAACATTTTGTGTCAACTCTGTTTCAGTAAAAATAAATACGTAAATGATGTTGGGGCCAGCAGGTCTCCATTTAGAAAAAAAAAAATGTGGCTCTGCCCCTCGTATTTTTTGCCAAAACAATCCCAGTGGGATAAGATATTTTAGCGTAAGAAAATGAAATCATGAAATTATCAGAAGGGCGCCTGGGTGGCTCAGTTGGTTAAGCGACTGCCTTCGGCTCAGGTCATGATCCTGGAGTCCCGGGATCGAGTCCCGCATCGGGCTCCCTGCTCGGCGGGGAGCCTGCTTCTGCCTCTGACCCTCCCCCCTCTCATATGCTCTCTCTCTCTCATTCTCTCTGTCTCAAATAAATAAATAAAAAAAACTTAAAAAAAAAAAAAAGAGAAAATCATTGTTGATAGAACTGAAGTGTCTAGTGTCCTTTACGGCATACGTTACCCTGGATGATCTGATTCATACCTGGGGCTGTACTTGCCACGACTCCCAAGTTCATCCCTCCGTGAGCACTCTCCTCTGAGCCAAAGGGGCATATATGTAACTGCCTACTGGACCTCTCCACTGCAAGATCACAAACTCAAATTTAACGCATCAAATTAATATTACTAGAAGCTTCAAACAATACCGTTTATCAGCTCAAATTTCTGTAGGTCAGAGTCCGGGTGGGCTTGCCTGGGTTCTCTGCTCTAGATCTCATAAGGCTAAAATCGGATGTATTGGCCAGGCTGTGAGTGAGGATCCATTTCCAAGTTCATTCAGGTCGTCAGTCAATTTGAGTTCTGTGGTTGTAGCATGGGGAAGGGGGCGTTTCCTTGCCAGGTGTCGGCAGAGCAGTGTTCTCGGCTTCTAAAGGCTGCCTGCGTTCCTTGTCAGTGGCCCCCTCCACCTTTAAGTCAGCAAGAGTGAGTGCAATTATTCTCCTGCTTGCAACCTCTCTGATTCTCCTCTCTGCTGCTAGCCAGAGAAAACGCTCTGCTTTTAAAGGCACATACGATTAAATTAGGCCCATCTAGATAATCTCCCTTTGGCCGCATGACATAGCGCGGTGACAGCAGTAGCAGGAGGCAGCAAGGTTTAGAGGGGCCCTCTGGGGATCCTGCCTCCCAAACCAGGTAAAGCCCGGCTTTCTTTTAGTAAAAGTAAAACATCAAGCAGCGGCACCTGGGTAGCGCTGTATTTGAAAATAACTGCAAGCAACTGAGAATGCCTGGGAGTTCTGTTTCGCCCGATTTCTCATCTCTGCAGCAGCTGGCTCTTCCTCGCCTGCTATGAACTGGCAGTGATCACTGATCCTCAGAAGAATCACTATCCACATATTAAGGGTATAACAGTGACTGTTAGTTCATTAACCCTCAGCTTTAGAAGAACTTAAAAAGGAAGTGCTTACCTGGCCAAACTCACAAGCAGGACAGGAGTTGGGCTCTAGTGAAAAATACAATTTCGTGAAGGTTGGTCTCCAGACCCAGTGAAATAAGATTTTGAGAGTTCTTTTGACCACAACGCTTATCACACCAATCACATTAATCTGTTTATTGCATCGTATAACTACCAAAGGTAATATACTCAGCCCTCGGTTAAGAGAGAGCTGCACAAAGTGAGGCACTCTACTGAGTGTTACAGAGGTTGTGTGAAAATATAAAACATCACGTCTTCCCTACAGAAGTTTACCATATTAGCCAAAGAATAGCTATTAGCGCCAATGTTCATATGATAAGGGACACAGGAGTACTGGTAGCCGTTCCACAGTCTGTTTTTTGAGTGCCGTCAAAAGTGCAGACAGCACTAGACCTGTCTGATAATTACATCACACACATAACAATCGAGGTACTGTTCTGACACAAAGACTTCAAAGTGAGGTGGTGTAGCATGGCTACTGTTGGAATCAGAATGACTGGAATCCAGCTCTACAACGTATCATCCTTCTGAAAGCCACTGAAGTGTCTTGAGTTTGTTTCTCCCCTCGAAAAATGTGGGTAACATAGAACCTATCTCATTTTGTTGCTCCGGGCATTAACATGGGTGAGAAAATGTTTATGGTTAGCACACTACCTGATACTTTGTTATCATTATCAACGGAACGTGTCCCCGTCACTCCAGGAGAGAAGAGATCCGGATACGTACCACCGGAGAGGTAGAGAAAAACTGTGGGGAAGGCCAATGAGAGATACGGTTGTGTAGAGAGATGGCAATTTGGATAAGGTAGAGGTGACTCTGGCTTGCAGATCTCAGATGATACCATAACGAAAGCTGGATCTGAACTCTCCTTGGGACGGGCCAACTTTCATCAAGAGTTCTGCTAATAGGTCGAAGCTATGACTCTATAGCTTGCTGTGCTACAGATCTAGCATGAACCATAGCCGTAGGCCAGCATCAGACCCGTTATGGTGATGGGGCATCTCGATGAATGCCTCTGCAAAAGCTTCCCGGGCTTTCTCACCATCATCATCTCAGTTTCACTTCAACTTCTTTGAGCACCTTGAAGCTGAATGCGGTGAGAAATTAAAATTGTTCTGAACCTGGCACTGGGTGTTGTATGTAAGTGATGAATCACTACATTCTACCCCTGAAACCAATATTGCACTGTATGTTAACTAACTAGAATGTAAATACACATTTGAAAAAGAAAAAAAAATTGTTTTTAAATGAAATTGTTCCGAACCTAATTTAACACAGTTCGTTTAATTGGTACGAGAATTCACACTTCAAAACACATGCACAGTGTGGTGAAGCACCGTTAATTTCATGGTGAAATGCCTAGTCAACACTGCAAATCTAACTTCGTGCCTCCACTTTTGATTTTCCTTAGGAAAACATGACCCTCCTGTTTTTGCTTCTGACCTGCCTTTTCCTGCTCATCTCTGATTCCTATGAATTCTTCACCAAAGCAGATTATTCTAGAAGCTATCCTTGTGATGAGAGAAGACAAAATGGCTCTGTTATTGCAGAGTGCAACAGCCGTCGACTGCAACAAGTTCCCCAAACAGTGGGCAAGTATGTGACAGCACTAGACCTGTCTGATAATTACATCACACACATAACAAATGAATCATTTCAAGGGCTGCAGAATCTCACTAAAATAAATCTAAACCACAATGCCAATGCACAACACCTGAATGAAAATCCTGATACAAACAAAAATGGCATGAATATCACAGATGGGGCGTTCCTCAACCTACAAAACCTAAACCAGTTACTGCTCGAAGACAACCAGTTACACCAAATACCTGCTGGCTTGCCAGGGTCTTTGAAGGAACTTAGTCTAATTCAAAACAACATAATTTGGGTAACTAAAAAGAACACTTCTGGGCTTACGAATCTGGAAAGGCTCTACTTGAGCTGGAACTGCTACTTTGGCAATAATTGTGATAATAAAACTTTCGACATAGAAGATGGAACGTTTGCAAGTCTTACGAATTTGAAGGTGCTGTCACTGTCTTTTAATAAGCTTGTCCATGTGCCACCTAAACTGCCAGACTCCCTAAGAGAACTTTATCTTAGCAACGCCAAGATTAAAACCATCAGTCAGGAAGATTTCAAGGGATTGAGAAATTTAAGAGTGCTAGATTTAAGCGGGAACTGTCCGAGGTGTTTCAACGCCCCATTTCCCTGTACACCTTGTGAAGGAGGCTCTTCAATTCAGATCCATCCTCTTGCTTTTCAAACCCTGACGGAACTTCGCTACCTGAACCTCTCTAGCACTTCCCTCCAGAAGATTCCGGCAACGTGGTTTGAGAATATGCATAATCTGAAGGTGCTGCATCTGGAATTCAATTATTTAGTTGACGAAATGGCCTCTGGGGAATTTTTAACGAAATTGCCCTCCTTGGAAATACTTGACTTATCTTTTAACTACGTAAAGGCGAAATATCCAAAATATATTAATATTTCCCGAAACTTCTCTAATCTTAAGTTGCTCCAGGCATTGCACTTAAGAGGTTATGTGTTCCAGGAACTTAGAGCAGAAGACTTCCAGCCCCTGATGAGTCTCTCAAATCTAAAGACTATCAACTTGGGCGTCAACTTTATTAAGCAAATTAATTTTACACTTTTCCAAAATTTCTCCAACCTGACGATCATTTACTTGTCAGAAAACAGAATATCACCCTTGGTAAATGATATCCAGCAAAATGACCTAAGTGGTTCCTCTTCTCCAAGTCATGTCCTTAAGCCACGCTCAGCGGATGTTGAGTTTGACCCACATTCAAATTTTTATCATAACACCAATCCTTTAATAAGGCCACAATGTTCAGTTTATGGCAAAGCCTTAGATTTAAGCCTGAACAGTATTTTCTTCATTGGGCGAGAGCAATTTGAAGCTTTTCATGACATTGCCTGCTTAAATCTGTCTTCAAATGGCAACGGTCAAGTGCTACATGGGACTGAATTTTCAGCTGTGCCGCATATCAAATATTTGGATCTGACAAACAATAGACTAGACTTTGACGATGACAGCGCTCTCCGTGATCTGCCCGAGTTAGAAGTTCTAGATCTCAGCTACAATGCACACTACTTCCGAATAGCAGGGGTGACACACCGCCTGGGATTTATTCAAAATTTAACACAACTGAAAGTTTTAAACTTGAGCCACAACAGCATTTATACTTTAACGGAGCAAGACCTGAAAAGCATGTCCCTGGAAGAATTAGTTTTCAGTGGAAACCGCCTTGACATTTTGTGGAATGCTGAAGGTGACAAGTACTGGAAAATTTTTACAAGTCTCAGGAATCTGACACGGCTCGATTTATCCTTGAATAACCTTAGGCGCATCCCGAATGAAGCTTTCCTGAACTTGCCCCAGAGTCTCATCCAACTATACATAAATAATAACGCATTAAATTTCTTTAACTGGACATTACTCCAACAGTTTCCACATCTCCAGGTGCTGGACTTGAGTGGAAACAGGCTATCCTCTGTAACTAACAGCCTCTCCAAATTCACGCCTTCCCTGCGGACGCTGCTACTGCATCGAAACAGGATTTCTCACCTGCCCTCCAGCTTTCTTTCCGAAGCCAGCAGTCTGATCCACCTCGATTTGAGTTCCAACCTGCTGAAGATGATCAACAAATCCACGCTTCAAACTAAGACCAACACCAGTTTAACCATTTTGGAACTAGGTAGAAACCCTTTTGACTGTACCTGTGACATTAGAGATTTTCGAAGATGGATAGATGAAAACCTGAATGTCACAATCCCTAGGTTGACAGACATCATCTGCTCTAGTCCTGGGGATCAAAAAGGGAAGAGCATCATGAGTCTGGAGCTAACAACTTGTATTTCAGATACCATTGCGGCAGTGCTGTGTTTCTTCACATCCTTGATCACCATCACTGTGATGTTGGCTGCCTTGGGTCACCATTGGTTTTACTGGGATGTTTGGTTTATCTATCATGTGTGTTTAGCTAAGGTAAAAGGCTACAGGTCTCTTTCCACGTCCCAAACTTTCTATGATGCCTACGTGTCTTATGACACCAAAGATGCCTCTGTTACCGACTGGGTGATAAATGAGCTGCGCTTCCACCTAGAGGAGAGTGAAGGGAAAAACGTGCTCCTCTGTTTAGAGGAGAGGGACTGGGACCCCGGATTAGCCATCATCGATAACCTCATGCAGAGCATAAACCAAAGCAAGAAAACCATATTCGTCTTAACCAAAGAATATGCCCAGAACTGGAACTTTAAAACAGCTTTCTACTTGGCCTTGCAGCGGCTCATGGATGAGAATATGGATGTGATTATATTTATTCTGCTGGAGCCAGTGTTACAGCATTCTCAGTATTTGAGGCTGCGGCAGAGGATCTGCAAAAGCTCCATCCTTCAATGGCCGGACAACCCCAAGGCGGAAGGCTTGTTTTGGCAAAGTCTGAAAAATGTGGTCTTAACTGAAAACAATTCCCGGTATAACAATTTGTATGTTGATTCCATTAAACAGTACTAACTGGTGTTAAGCCACGGTTCACCAACATAATAAAAATGCAAAGCAATTACCCTTCTGTCTTAGGTATTTATTGCTGTGTAACAAATTACCCCCAAACTTAGTGGCTTACAGTAGCACACTCTTGTGATCTTACCGTCTCTGGTCAGGAGTGCAGGTGAGGCGTGGCTGAGTCTTCCGCTGAGTGAGAGCGTCTCTCAAAGGCTGCAGGCTGGGTGTCGTCGGTTAGGGCCACAGGCATCTCCCAGGCTTAGGATCCACTTGCAAGCTCAAACTCATGTGGTTGTTTGCAGGAATCAGTTCCTCCCGCACTGTCGGTCAAAGGCTGCTCTCCGTTTCTGGCCACAGGGATCTCTCCTACGTGCCAGCTTGCTTCATCAAAGCCAGCGAGAGAGAGGTTGCTAGCAAGGTGGAAGTCACCATCTTTGATAATCTAATCAGGGAAGTGATATCCCATCACTTGGGCCATATTCTGTTTGTTAGAAGTAAATCGCAGGTCCTGCCAGCTCTGTGGGAGTCATCACCTCAGTCCAGGGAAACTAGTCCATGACCAAAATGGCCACGCCATTTGGCCTGCCCTCTTGGTCATAGATTGTGAATACCAGGAGGCAGGGATTATTGTTGGCCAGCTTAACAGTTGGCTTGCTACACCTTCTTTTCAGTATCCAAGAACTTTTGTAACTATAACTCATGGTTCTGATGTCAAGTTGCTATTTAGATTTATCCGTGGCTACAGGGTTATATTACGCTGTGGTTGCATTAGTCTTCCTTTTACAAATACTTTTATAAATATTGGCTATAATATTTGACCTCTAAGGTTTAGAGGCCATTTAAAGGCTTAAGAGGGATATTTTCAGGTGTTTTTTTTTTTTTTTATCTCTTAACCATTTTTTTTAAAGTATGCAGCCAAATTAGATGCATTTGAAGTATCTGCCGATTGCCATTGCTGTAAATCCTGAATGATTAAGAATACTTCATTTCACATGGTGAGCATATGTTAAATATACAGTAGGGGAATAGATCTATAATGTAAAAGAAATTGCCATCTACACTGGGTTTTTTGGGAATACTTAAAAAAAATCTTTGGTAAAAACCAAAGAGCATGGGGTACCTGGTTGGCTCAGTCATTAAGCATCTGCCCTTGGCCCAGGTCATGATCCCAGTGTCCTGGAATCAAGCCCCATGTTGAGCTCCCTGCTCTGCGGGAAGCCTGCTTCTCCCTCTCCCTCTGCCTGCCACTCCCCCTGCTTGTGCTCGCTCTCTCACTCTGTGAAATAAATAAATAAAATCTTAAAAAAAAACCCCAAAAACCAAAGGGCAAAAAGTTTTGATGAAGTTTCTATATTAAGGTAATTATTAATAGAGGAATTAATTCTATCTTTACTCCCCACTCAGAAGACGAAGTCAGAATGCCTACCTCCTGGTGCCCTTTATGCAGTTCTCCCAAATGAAACAACTTTGGCTCTCTCTGCCACCTCTACTACCCCCGTGGTTCCTCCCTCCACTACAGGTATGAATCTTGAAGAGGCACCTTAGGAAATTTACCTGAGAATAACTGGAAATTAGCCAAGCTTTAAAAAAGTCCCTTCAGAAGGAAAGGAAGAAAACTCCCCAATGCACCATCCATCCTTAAGTAGTCTCTTAGTTAATCTTGCAGGATGAGTTATCTTTAATTGTTTTTAAGGAACTGAACAACATGGGGGCGCTTGGGTGGCTCAGTCGGTTAAGCACCCAACTCATGATTTTGGCTCAGGTCATGATCTCAGGGTCCTGGAATCGAGCCCCTTGTCTGGCTCCGCACTGGGCGTGGGGTCTGCTTGAGATTCTCTCTCTCCTTCTGCCTCTGCCTCCGCTCGTGCTCTCTCTCCCTCAAAAAAACCCCGAACTGAACAAAATGGTATGTCATAGTGTTATTTAATAAGGACAAAGTGGAAATCAGCACAAGTTTGCCAAGGACAATTTTAGCTTTGTCACATTGGACCCTGTTTTGTGACCATGACCATGATGTTTATAGGAAGGTATTTATGCTTGAGTTTGTTGAGGCATGGGGACAAATATCTAAAAGCAGGATCATTCCAGGAAGGTACACCCTCAAAAGAATGGTGGGCGGGGGCAGGTACAGATCATTCCTGTTGAGGCCACGTTCATTCCTTGTCTAGTAGAAGCTCATTCATTTGTTTCCTGATTGTTTTGGTAAAAGAAAAAGGTAGAATTTTCAGTAGCATTAGTAATTATGGATCTATGTGAGGCTCACACAGTTTGGTAGTGTTCTGTTGACAAAATCAAAAGTTAATGAAGGTCACGAACAGTTTTCCCCTCCAAGGTATTCTCAAATATTACAACTATATTAGTTTCCTAGGGCCACCATAGCAAAGTACCATGAACTAGGTGGCTTAAAACAATGTAAGTTTATTGTCTCATAGTTCTAGAGGCTAGAAGTCTGAAATCAAGGTATCTGCAGGGCCATGCTCCCTCTGAAACCTTGATGGGAGGGTCCCTACTTGCCTCTTCTAACTTCCGGTGTTTGCTGGCAATCCTCGGTGTTCTTTGGTTTGTAGATACATCGCTCCAATCTCTGCCTCCAATGTCACATGGCTGTCTTCCTTCCATGTCTCTCTTCTTTTCTTACATGGACACCAGTCATTTTGGATCAAAGGTCCACCCTACTCCAGTGAGGCTTCATCTTAACAAGAACATCTGCAATAGCCCTATTTTTCAAAAGAGGTCACATTCTGAGATACTAGGGATTAGGACTTAGACATAAAATTTGAGGGGGGCCAGGGGACACAGTTCAAACGACCACAGCTTTTCTTCTTTGGAAGTTACTCAGAATTTCGTGGAAGTTGAAAATGCCCTTGTGAATGGGAAAGTCATTTATGATTGTTGAAAGAATAAAGGCAATTTCCCTCTCAGCTATTAATAAAACTATTATGGTGATATGGTCAGGTTTCCACTGTCATTATCCTTGAACTTAAAGCCATAATAGTAGCCATTATTTCCAATGAGTACAAAAGAAGTTTACACAGTTGTGTTCTCTTCCCCTCTGCCCTTGAGTACCTTTAGGGAATGGGGGAATTGATAAAGCCCCATGTCTTACTCAGAAATCATGTAGTCTTGGAGGATACAAGGCAGGGGATAACTGTTTTAAACCTGACGGGGACATCTCAGGACTTCCTGTGCTAATGACCCAAAATGGAAAATGGTCTTTATAAATGTCCCTCCAGTGTACAAAGAGAAGAGACTAGATTTCAAATTCATAAGATATTAACAGAAAAACAGAAACCAAAATGCACTTATGATAGCAGAATTTTGCCACTGGGAAGCTGTTTGACTCTTTTTATTTCTTTTCTAGCGAGAAATGCATTTCTAAGGGTAGAAAGAAAAGACCCCTCTGGCTTATCTTCCCAGTCTTCCTCTCCTTTGACATTGTATCTGGACTATTTTAGGGATAGCTCCTGAGTTATCACAGTAATGATAACACCAGAAGAGCAGAGATGATCAAGAGTAATGTCTGGGTCTGCAAAAAAAGCCCCAAATGCAGTTGCCCAAGCCAGAAACCTGAGGCTCCTTGTTGACTCTTTCATCTGACTCCACACCCAACCATTCACCAAGCACTCATGATTCAACCTCCTAAATTTCTTTCCCACCCATCCTCCATCTCCAACTCTATCGTTGACACCCCTTGTCCTGGCCAGCATTTCCCATTGGCTTCCTGGTATCCAGTCTGGCCCCTCCAATTCAGTTCCAGCGGCCAGAGTGATTCTTGTAAAAGGTGTGACTGCTGAATTAAGTCTAAAAACCTTAACTCCTGAGCAAGATGCACAAGGCCTTCTGTGACCTCCCATTTCCTGCCCCTCCAGCCTCCGCTCTGAGCACCCCCATCAGTAGCCTTTGGTTAATGCTGAGAACAACCAAATTCTCCTGCCTCAGCACCCACACACAGGCCACTGCCCTGAGTCACCTCTTCCTGCAGACTTCACTTAGCTACTTCCTGCTCATCCTACAGGAAGAAGTTAAATGTCACATAGAGAGACTTTCCCCTAACTTCCAAATTTCACTTGGGTGCCCCCTTATACTATCGTCTTAGCATTTATCACAAGTTTGGTTGGGTAGATAATAGCGAAATGGATGGAGTGGTATTAACACATGGGTGTTCCATTAGGACTGTAGGCTTCAGAGATGAGGGAAGTTGCCTTTTGCCCATCACTCTGTCCCTAATGTCGATTACCATGCCTGATACACAATAAGGGCCCTCAATAAATACTTTTCAAGTGAATGAGTGAATGAATGAAAGTTCAGAGAGACTTCTCGAGCTGCACACTAGGACAGATGAGCTATGAGTAGGAGGTCACACTGTCAAATGTCACACTGTGACATCTATGCAGGGGGCTGGGCTTCTTCCCCCTTCATTTTCCCCTTTCCCAGTCCCAGTAGCAAGCATGCTGGTCGACTCTTGGGTACCATATAGCACCAACAATCTTGGAGGCCATGATGCTGATTCCAGGAGGCTCTGAGCTTGGGCAAGAGTCACTTGCATTCTTTTTTTTTTTTTAAGATTTTATTTATTTATTTGACAGAGAGAGACACAGAGAGAGAGGGAACACAAGCAAAGGGAGCGGGAGAGGGAGAAGCAGGCTTCCCACGGAGCAGGGAGCCCGATGCGGGGCTCAATCCCAGGACCCTGGGATCATGACCTGAGCCGAAGGCAGACGCTTAACGACTGAGCCACCCAGGCACCACAGTCACTTGCATTCTTATCTGAATGTCAGGCTCTGGTTCAGAGCAAGTATAGCATAGACAGAGAAGGAACCAAGGGAAGAGGTCATGAAACAGAAGAAGTTGGCTACCACTGTATAGAGATCATGTGATGGTCCATAAACAAATACATCATAACAGTGAGTCTGAAATCAGGCTCATAGAACGGTGTCAGCATGGGCTGGTTTACAGGTTCTATGGCCCCATTCAAAGCAAAGTTTCCCCAAGTTAATCCCATACCATGTTAGTAAGCACTCCACCAAAAATGTTTCCGAGGTCAAATACATTTGGGAACTGCTTGGTTATTATAGTATTTCTTTTTTTTTATTTTTTTTATTTTTTATTTTTTATTTTTTTAAAGATTTTATTTATTTATTTATTTGAGAGAGTGAGAGAGAGAGCGCAAGAGGGGTAGGGTTAGAGGGAGAAGCAGACTCCCCGCCGAGCAGGGAGCGTGATGTGGGACTCGATCCCGGGACTCCGGGATCACGACCTGAGCCGAAGGCAGTCGCTTAACCAACTGAGCCACCCAGGCGCCCTATTATAGTATTTCTAATAGGCATTGTGATCTCCAAGAGGGAGCGATATTACGCTGTGTCGCAAACTTGTTTGACCATGGCTTCCTTTTTTTCTTGCAAGGCATCTGCTGGAATTAATGTTTCTCTTTCTCTTTGGGAAATGCTGATTTGAAAGCCTGATAGTCAGCCAACCTGGTGAGCCCCTGGAAATGTTTCCAGGTGTATGTTGGCAGTCATTATTCTGACATGGATTGTTTTGTTTTAAAAGCAGAAAGAGGGGCGCCTGGCTGGCTCAGTCAGTTAAGCATCTGCCTCCGGCTCAGGTCATGATCCCAGGGTCCTGGGATCGAGCCCCACATCGGGCTCCCTGCTCAGCAGGGAGCCTGCTTCTCCCTCTCCCTCTACCTGCTGCTCCCCCTGCTTGTACTCTCTCTTTCTAATAAAAAATAAAAAATCTTGGGGCGCCTGGGTGGCTCAGTCGGTTAATCGGCTGCCTTCAGCTCAGGTCATGATCCCAGGGTCCTGGGATCGAGTCCCACATCGGGCTCCCTGCTCGGCGGGGAGCCTGCTTCTCC
>NW_027797254.1:96421-122139 GCF_054177405.1 Leptonychotes weddellii | reverse complement strand
TTTTTTTTTTAAAGATTTTATTTATTTATTTGACAGAGAGAGACACAGCGAGAGAGGGAACACAAGCAGGGGGAGTGGGAGAGGGAGAAGCAGGCTTCCCGCCGAGCAGGGAGCCCAATGCGGGGCTCGATCCCAGGACCCTGGGATCATGACCTGAGCCAAAGGCAGACGCTTAACGACTGAGCCACCCAGGCGCCCCAACTCTCTTTACTATATAAATAATAGAAATTCCAAAAAAGAATATGGCTAGTCAAGCAGTTTTTAATTGTTTTCAACACAATACTGGCAATGAAGTGTCCTATATATAATACCGCATTTGTAGAGCACACATAATCTGTCTTGGTTACAGAACTCAATAAAGTGCTTTATTCCCTGCCACCTGACATCTGTTCCAAAGAAAACCTGTATAAATGTGCTGTTGCCTACACACAATCATTTTTTAACGCACCCTAAAGTCCACTTTTATAACAAGCTTTGTTCGTGAGCTTGTTTCATTGGAGCAATATGCACCGGAAGTCATAAAAGAGAAGTAGTAATGTAGACACAGAACAAAAAAACAGAATTCATTTGTTTGTAAATTGTGCCCTGTTTGGCTGAGGTAGATATTTATGAATGATTTGTTAGATTTAGGTGTGATGTCCTGTGAGAGAGCTGTGTAGGAGCATGTATTATAGGCAAACATGTTTTCATATTTTACTTATTATCCAGTCATTCTCAATGTAATCTTTTAAACACCTTCCCTGACCTCAGGTGTGACACCAATCGCTTTTTGATGTTTTAAAAAAATAGAAGTACCCTTATCTGTGTATTGCAGGGATGATATTCTGAAACAAATGCAGATGTCCAGGATTTCATGAGAGCAAACTGTTATTACATTGTAATGTGATAAACAAACATGAATGCAGCCTCCTTTCTTTCTTATTCATAAGTATTATAGATGCTAAGTGTTTATCAGGTCATGATATAAAGCTTCTGTCAGGATTCATTTCCTTAGTGATTTGCTATTTTTTTTTTAAATGAATGAAACTCAGATATCTTCACCATTGCATGGGGAAATAATTTCAACATTTAAATGACCTTGATGTTGATAATTCTTCAATTCCAGGATTTAAAAAAAAGTTCTTTATTCACACACACACACACACACACACACACACACACACCTGATACATGAACAATGCAGTAGGATGCAGTAAAAATAAAACTAGTTTTAATACCAGCTGCCCCTTAATATTTTTTCCAGTGAACTTCTTCCCTTGACCCCAGATGAAAATTCTTACAGTCCTCATGATTTTTATGCTCACTGTTAGGTATAATTTAAAAGCCCTTTAATCCTTTAAGTTAAGAGAACACAGTATTGCATTTAAAAAAATTAAAATTGACCAGACCCATATAATAATCAACACTTCATTTTTTATTCAAAGATAAAACTTTTCTCCCCTCTCCTTTTCAAAGACCTTCTATAGTCAGGAGGCATAATAAAAGGGAACTTTATTGGCTTTTTCTTCTTTAATACCATATCTCTTCCTCCATCCCTATTAAGGATAGGAGTGAGACAAGACTTTAATCTGATAAAAAAAAAAAAGAAACTCTGATTGAGCTGGCTTTATAATCTCTGGCCTGGTGATGTACCTAAAATAAACTCATTTTCTCAATAAGTACTTTTGAAGCTTCTTCTGGTATTTTTATTTTTGAATTATATCTTCTATGAGATTTTTTCTGTAATGTACTTGGATGATATTCAATTTATCACTTTTCTCACTGGTTTCTTCCTCCTTTTACTAAATGCAAGAATTCCAAGATAGCATTACAGGTGTAACTCATTTTCTTGAGTTTCACTTTATTATAATTTGCTGACATAGTATTTTTTACAAATTGAAGGATTGTGGCAAACCTGTTTTGAATGATTCTATTGATACTCTGTTTTTCCAAACAAATTTGCTCACTTCTTGTCTCTGTGTCATATTTTGGTAATTCTCACAATATTTCAAACTTTCTCATTATTGTTCTATTTGTTAGAGTGATATGTGATCTGAGATTATGACTCACTGAAAGCTCAGATGATGGTTACCTTTTTTTAGCAATAAAGTATTTTTTAATTAAGGTACATACAGTGTTTTTTTTTTTAAAGACATAATGCTATTACACAGTAAACCACAGTATAGTGTAAACATAACTTTTGCATGCACTGGGAAACAAAAAAAAATCTAGACAGCCACATAGGGAGCTATCCTTATTCTTGGCCACATATGCCTTATAAGAACCACCAATATATCCTTTGTCCCCAAAATAGCTTCTGGTGAGAGTGCCTGCAGTTTACTTACCTATATCACAATATTTGGATTTTTGAAATCAGATACACAAATTCATTCTTTCCTCCCATAAATCAATTATTCTATCTACGTTCCACCTCCAAGGCTGAGATAAGTGTGGGTAACTATCCCTGCTCCCTAAGTAGTTATCTACAATTTCTCCTCTAAAATAATCACTATCTTGACCATTTTATATCCTCAACCTGGTTAACTTAAGAGCCAACTAATTTATTTTTAGTCACCTATTTTGAAACACCTTCATGGTGAACCTTTGGAATAAAACAACTACTATCTTTACTCATCAGCCAGAAGTATGATAGGAAGCATTAACTCTTCACATCAAATTAGATAAAGTAAGGGTTAGAAATAGAGTATGGGTAGTAATAACTTTTTATATTGCAGTGTGTTATGTGTGAAAATCACTTTCAGATTTCTTACCTTACTTAGGTTGGCAAACCTATATCAAGCTCAGTTTGATAGAGCATTTAACAACATAGGAAACATGTGCCCTACATAACTGTCAATGAGAGTAATTCAAAATCAGCCAAATAGTTGAGAGAATCATAGTTACAGACTTTGATGTGAGGGTATGCAGTCCAGCACTTCTTCTATAGGAGTTTTTCTTGGATTCTCTATAATTCTTACTCATTCTCTAATCTGTAAAGGCCTACACTAGAGAAGATCTATCAGTCTTTACTTTTTATAGTTTATTTTTGCAACAATCTAAGTATTGAATATGTGTTTTCAGAACCACACTGTGTCCCCTGGAGATTATGATAAGTGGCCATACATTCTTCAAGATGAACATTGTAGCTATGCAATATTTAAAATCTCTCCTTAGATTAGGGAAGATCATCAGATAACTGAAAAATATCGGCTGTGTGCATTGACCCCAGTATACTTTTAAATAGAATTGTGCTTTGATGTATCCTAAAACTAACAATAAGAGATAGTACAAGGTTTGCTTGTAGGAAATCCTTACACTCATTATATATGTTTAATTGCCATTATTGCTTATTTTACAGTAATTCTTTTATGACATATCCTTTATTTCATTTTTTAAAGATTTTATCTATTTATCTGTCAGAGAAAGAGAGAAGGAGCACAAGCAGGGGAAGCAGCAGACAGAGGGAGAAGCAGACTCCCCACTGAACAAGGAGCCTGATGTGGGACTTGATCCCAGGACGCTGGGACCATGACCGGAGCTGAAGACAGATGCTTAACTGATCGAGCCACCCAGGCATCACTCCTTTAACTATTCCTCTTAGGCTTTAAAAGTAACTGTTGTACTTATATTGAGTAATCTGTATTGTATTATTTTGTTTTGGTTTATGAATATTACAGATAAAGTAATTTGCCAGGCTTCCTTTTTTGCATTGTGTTCTAGTATGTTCAGAATATAATTTTGAGAATATACATATAACATGTATAACAAGATATCAAGACAATTGTTTTCTACTTTAATCTCACTTTTAGGTTATTTTATTTTCACAACTTACATTTTCATCTTTTTTCTTTTTTCTATTCATTGCATTGCATGAATTTTTCATAATTTCCTATATATATCTTCTGGAACATAATTGAATCTATTTAAAGAAATAATGTTGCCTATTGTTTCACAACTGTGGTATAAAATGAGAAATTATTAAGCACATTGTATTGGAGCTAAATCCAAGAAACTCTAGCCACCCATGGCTATTATATTTTTTTTCCCAGAGAAACTGTCACAGATGAAAGTCTGCATACTTCTTTTGTGTATGTATGTCATGTGACTCTGCTACCTTTGTCTCAAGTAACACGATGAATTAATAGTGCCAAAATGACAACAATAAAATCAGTAAGTTTTTATGGTGTCCAAGGACCTGTAAGTTGTGTGACACCAAAACTTCATTCAATAGGAGTCTTCCATTTGGAAAATACAGTGGATTTGCTAGTGGATTTTTGGTCTGTAACCATATTTGAATACCCTTCTCATGCTTAGGTAATTTCACAAAGAAACATGTGTGGCAGAGAACACATTCTTTTGTGGGGACTAGCAGACAGATCTGTCTCCAATCATAGCAGTGTAAAAGCATCATCCAGTTTCAGACTGTGCTGTGGCCCCTGAAGTGTTGTGCCCTGTGCTTAGTCCTGTGCTTGTAATTTGAGCACTGTTTGTCTTCCCTACTCTATGTCTGATTCTCTGCTGCCTCCTGTATATTCTGTGAGTTGCCTAAAATAATTAAAACATTTAGAGTGAACACTGTTACTCATAAATAAAACCCCGATAGATATAGTTGGTATATAACTAACCCAAATCTCTCTTCGGCAGAATTAAGACTATGATATAGTGGCAAAGCAAAGCTGGAGAATTGGTGGAGCAAAGAGAGACAGCCACAGATCCACTAGAGAAAAGAGTAGAGGATACTGACTTCTGAGGTACAGCCAAAGTGACTAGACCACATGAGAATCTGTGGCTCACTGTGGTTGTTTTACCCTCTTATCCGAGAGCCATCCATTGTTACATTCCTTCATTTGACCTCTGAGTTCCCATCTAAATGGATACTTTTGCAGGAAAAACCTGTACTCAAGAGTTTTGATAGATGGTGAATTTTCCCATCTCATTTTGTGCTACACACACACACACACACACACACACAATTACTTCCCTCATGTTCTTATTTTCTCTTTCTTTTTTTATAATTTGAAATGATAGAAGTGTTTCTGATAGCTGGCCAGGGAACATAAGGACAGCATTTACTTATTCAGATTAACAAACTTCTCTAGTGAAAGAGTTGATTTTTTTCTTTATTTATAGAAATGAAAGTCTTTCTAAAGAAATGTGAACCTTAAAATGATACCTAATGCCATTTGTATTGTTTATTATCCCAGTTTTCTATCTCCTGCTGCATTAGCTCTCTGTTCTGAAATAATTTTTTTTAATACTTGTCTACAGAGCTTTCTTTTTGCGGTCTTCAACAAATCTCTTTTCCCATGAGGTTTTCTTTGGTTAATAACATCCTGTAAGTACTTAATGTGGCATTATGACTTGTTGCAAAGATAGCCTGAACAGTGCTTGACCTCACATAGTTCTGTAGATCACTATTGATTTAAAGTGACAAACTAAATTCTCCACATTAGCCTGCACCACATTTTTAATACCCTAATAAAACAGAATTACTTCAAAGGAAACAATTTTGTCAGTGGCTCTAAAGCAGGAAACAGAATGCAAATATCAGGGTACTTTTCTAAGTTATGGAGCATATACATCTACAAACCTAAATGCATCACAGAAATTCATTACCTTGTACAATATTTTGTAGGGAAAGAAAAAAAGCATCAGTTCTCATATCAGGGAATTTTTAATGATGTAAAATATATCTAAACTGATTTAAAATAACATTTTTTGGTTTTGGTGAAAGGTATACATGTGTTGAATTTCCTCTTAACCAAGAGCTGCATAACCTTTAGAATGTTTTACAGTGTATTTAAACCCATCTCTACATTTTGTTCAAATTGCAGAAGTATCAAGACAGGTACCCCACAAACCGCTGGATTTCTTATTTCATTGCTCCCTTTTAGATTAAATTATCAGACCAACCACTGAACATGACAAGTGGAGACATTTCTCCTTTTGAATTTATAATACTGCTCCTTCTACTTATTGTCATTCCTTCAACCCTAATACATTTTTATTTAGTATATGCACTCCATTCAGATGGACAACACATTTTAACTACAGATTAAAGAAATTATGGGTTCTCACTAAATTTTTAGTTAAATCTCAAGTCTACATTTGTAGATATTAGAATATTAACTATCGTTTGATCATCATTCTTGTTATATTCCTTTACCTGGATCCCATGACTATTTTCTATACTTTATTTATGGAATTGTGATTCATTTCTCTGTTGTTGTCCACTGCCCCCTCCCAGGTTTGTTAATCTTGGTAAACTGTTCATCTATATATGTATTTTTTAATTTCATTAATGCCACCCCATTCCATGCCCATATTCACCTTTATATTTTTTCCTTTATAATAAATTTATTTTGTTGTTTTTTTCCTAGAAGTGCAAGAATCATTGCTGGAAATCAAGTTCTTTCATGAAATCATCACCCTGAAAATGACCTGTCTTAACAATTCAGCCTGGCTGGCTCAGTAGAAAGAGCATGCAACTCTTGATCTCAAGGACATGAGTTTGAGCCCCACATTGGGTGTAGAGATTATAAGAAAAAAAAAAAATCAGCTGATGTCACCCTGGATGCTCCCCCCAGATTGCCCTAACCATCCTGCTTTCATAGGAGCGCAATAGTTAACTCATTTTCTCTGAAATGAATGACCTTGTCCATCCACAATCCATCCATTAGCTCAACAAATGTGCACCGAGTTCCTATAGCCAACCATTTTCTCTATTTAGATGAATCAGTGTGTCAGACTTTATTACAATTACTAGTTTCTGTATCTATTTTTCCCATATCTATGAGCTCCTTGAGTTTAGGAACCATATTTTTTCTTTTATATACAGTACCAAGGAATATCACAAAGGCCATTTGAAAAAATGGTTTAATGCATAATTAATTTTGTAGAATAAGTGTGGTATTTACCACAATGTGCTAGAAATACTAAGAATTCTCTATTCAAAAGCACGTGCCCTATGCAAAATACTGTGAAGGAAGACATTAGCATACATGGGATTTGGTTACATGTAAGGTAAAATAATGAAGATAAAGTGACTGAGAAAGCACATATTTTAATAATTTGTTCCTTCACAGTATCTATCAACAATCACTATACACTTCATATTTCTTTATTCCTAGATCCTAATCACTTTGCCATTGCCTATGTCTTTTAGTCTGTGTACTAGTTTGTGTAAGTCTGTATTTCTCTTTCAATCTTATGTCAAAACCTCAAAATTGATAATATATGCATCCAATTCAGTTAAGTAATTTGAACAAGGTCAGTTAGTGTGGAAAAGAACAAAAATCACCACAAAATCCTCCCATCCCTGTATGCATGACTCCATTATCACTTTGCCACTCCTCCCATCAAGCAGTAAAGTATAATTCTCCACCCTTCACACCTGGGCTTCACAATTTGTCTATATCCAATGGGACATTAGCAAATATGACCTGAAGAGAGGGTTGAAAAGTGATTGCACACCGGAGCTTTCTTTCTTAATGCTCTTTGGAATCCTGGCACTGCTCATGTAATGGGAAGTCTAGGATGGTCTATTGGGGTACCAGAAACCACATGGAGCCAATT
Organism: Leptonychotes weddellii; assembly: GCF_054177405.1. NCBI lineage: Eukaryota > Metazoa > Chordata > Mammalia > Carnivora > Phocidae > Leptonychotes > Leptonychotes weddellii. Next base: position 114,585 of record NW_027797254.1, on the reverse strand, counting down.
GAAGCTCTTCCATCTGAACTCCTTTCGACAAAGCAGCTTGCCTACAGCTGTATGTGTGAGTAAGTCATCCTAAATTGTCAACCACACACAAGCTCAAGAATAAGAAATGCTTATAAGTAGCAGAACTGTAAGGAAAAAAAAAAAGTTTGTTGCTTTAAGCAAGTAAGTTTTCTTGTCTTAAACCATTTTCCTCAACTAAGTAAATAAATTCAGTTACTAAGTAGACAATCCAAGAAAGTAAAACAGTAACTATTTATATTAATTAGTCTTTTTTTTTTTAAGATTTTATTTATTTATTTGAGAGAGAGAGAATGAGAGAAAGAGAACACCTGAGAGGGGATAGGGTCAGAGGACGAAGCAGACTCCCCGCCGAGCAGGGAGCCCGATGCGGGACTCGATCCAGGGACTCCAGGATCATGACCTGAGCCGAAGGCAGTCGCTTAACCAACTGAGCCACCCAGGTGCCCATATTAATTAGTCTTATTATGCTACTGGTTCACTTACTATATTGGAAGATATTATAAGCATTTTCCAATGGCATTTGATTCTGTGCTGGATGTTAAAATTTATTATGAGGTTTATTTCAAAAGAGAAATAGACATTTTATTATGCAGAGTGTTGTTGGTGAATATGATATCAGTCTTTTCTCCCCATTTTAGAGTTGGGTCTTTAGTTTTTAAATGTCTTTAGTAAAAGGCAGCTTAGATAAAATTTGAAATATGGTTATTTTTCTCAGTTACTAAGGCTTCTCCTTAGTAAAACAGTCAAATATTATTTTAATTATATGGAAATTTAAAATAAAAATAGGAATGGCAAAAGCACTTTTAGCTACCACCTGTAAGTCTTTGTTACGTGGTAACCAGGCACTGGGCTGATTTATATATTCTAGCTTATTTAATTGTTACAGGACTTAGTATCTCCAATCACACATAGGAAAATGCAGATTAAGTAATTTATCAAACACCATGTCATCATTGAGAGGTATAGCTAGGTTTTGAACAGTGCCTGTTTATTCCAAAGCCTGTGTGTTTAACTGCAATGATATGTATTCTGGTTCCCATTTATAGTAAGTTTGCTTTTAAGTGTATTCTGAAAGCAAAACTGAGCATGCCTTTCTTCATTTCCTGAAAATACAGATTTTTTTTTTTGTCAGAGATGTTTTAGTGACTGTAGCACAGCAGCATAAAATCTGATGTAGACTTGTCTGCAGTAAGTCGAACGTCCTCAACATCAGAGATGCTGCAGATGAGGAGGCAAATGAATGGCGTACAAAAAGTCCCCAAACCAGGGGCCATCTTGGTGTCTGTTCATCCTATTGTGGCACCTTTGTCTGGATTTCATCCATTACTACTTATATTAATAATTTAACATGTATGAAATGTATCAATGTAACATTATCTTCATAATGTTGGGAAATGAGCTGGAAAACAAGAAAACTAATACAGTTTAGAAACTTGTCTGAGATTACTTTGTAATTAAATATTAAATAAATGTTAAATATGTAAACATTAATATGTATATATTAAATCTTAAACTAACCTCTTGTGACCAAATAAATGTTCTTCCTATTTTTTCCAGAAAAAAAAAAGTTTCAGGAGGAGTTGTCGAGGTGTGTTATTCATGGGATGGCCTATGGAGTCAACAAAACATGCTTTGAAACTAATTCTGCTATTTAACTTTGTTATACTAGTTATTACATATTATATTAAACTCTTAATTGTATTATAATATCTTGATTATAATCTCCTATAAAATAAAAGACACTTATCTTAAAGATATATTTAGAACAATCCTGATAATATAGAACTTAATTAATGGTAATTATTGTCATCAATAAGCCATGTTTGAAAAAAATACTCTTCTTTGCACCTCTACAGATAAATGAAAGAAAACCTGGCACTCAGTATAAAGAAGAGAAAGGAACAGATTATCTTTGGCAATGTGTCTCTTCATAAGCATAACCATCTTTTATTTATACTGGAAAACTTTTACAGACTATATACTTGTTGAGAGGAGGTTATTATTCTGTATTTTCAAAGTCACCTGTCTTACTCGGGACAGAGGAATGGTGATGCTCCTGATGGTTATAGATAAAATCTATCTTATAATCAGTGTAAATATAGCCAGTATGATCAAAATTAAAATAGTAATTAGACTTAATTGATGTTTTAAAATCAGTTAAGTGATAAAAATAATAGTTGAAATATATTGTCCAATAATATAAGCTTAATAGACTAAATCTAATCATTTGTCCACTGACGGGCCTAAAAAAGTCCACCTCTGAAATTCTAAATATATTACCATAATTTATCAAAAGTTTCACTGTCTTTATTAGTGTCATTTTACTGAATTGACTGACTAACGATTGGAATCCCATTTAGATTGAATTTTAAACAATTCATTTAATATTTGAGAAATAGAGCCTGTGGAATAATGTTTAAAATCTAGAGGTAGAGGGAACCTTAGAACCTTACCTCTGCCATTAATTTTATAGACACGGAAATTCACTCCTATAAATGCAAAATTATTTGTCCCAGGTCACAGTATAGGAAGGGCATACTTAGTATAAGAAAGTGTAAGCCATCTTTCAGAATTGGCCAAATTTAAAGTTTTTCCTATAGTAAAAAGATATTTACTTCTATTAGAATTCTACTGAATTCTAACCTAAGAATTCTAGTATTTTCAAGGCACCTGGTTGAATCAGTCAGTAGAGCATGTGACTCTTAATCTTGGGGTTGTGAGTTCAAGCCCCACGTTGGGCAGGGAGCCTACTTTAAAAAAAATTTCTAGTATTTTCAAATACTAAAAATGAAATATAAACTGATATCTTGTCTGCTTCTATGCAAGATCATTAACTGTACCAAGCTTTCTATTGATTAAAAATTGTTTTACTTTTATATTGTGTCATATTTTAATAAATTGGGCTTTTAAAATAAATTTTGAAAATCATTTATTTTTCCAAAAATGTTGTTATTGGTTCTTGAACCTCTTACATGAGGACCCCAAGATATTGCAATGTTCTTTTATCCATACTGTGTATTTCAATCTCACCAAGAAGTCAGTTACAATGTGCTAGGGACCTGTGATTTGTGTTCGTCTTTCCTGCTTGGCTAGCTCTTGTCTAGGCACAGCTGCCCTTATTCTTAGTCCCTGTATTTCCACTTATAAATGTGCCACCACTCCTGGCAGGGTTGCTGTTATAATTGGGCACCCCCTTATCCTCAGAGCATGTATCATTCCTGATGCTCTGGAACAGTCATTGCCATTTTTTTTTTACTGGAAAAATAAGAAGACAGCTTCCTGGTATCTTGATGTGAGGGACATAAGAATGTTTACTCCCCTGTGGGTTATGTTCTTTGGAGAAGGTTTCAAAGCTTCATTGCTATGTCTCAAAATCTAACAGATTTTATTTCAGTATGATGCTTCCTTCATATTTTGTCTATGATGCAATAAATCTCCTAGGAGAAAACTCAGCTAAAAGAAGATTGCTTGAACAAGCTTAGGCAAGTTATCTTGGACTCAGAGCAGGGAAAAGCATGACACATTTTATTCTATATACCACCTGTCAAATCCTTCCTTGAACTGGGTCTGAGTTTAAACAACACAATGACATCTCAGAAAAGGAAGCCAGAGATTTCCTCTGCGGAATAAAAATTTATGTTAATTTTTATTTATTTTTAAAAGAATATAGTTTAGATTAGAGAAATAAATATAGTGTTGTGGGTTTTTTTTTATACAACTGTATATGAATACACACACATGCACAGTGTACAAGGAATTATTTTAAGTCATGAATTATAAACAGAACTTCCTCAGAGAGATGAGAACAGATTTATAACCAGCTGGTGTCAGGCTATACTTGGCATGTGGTACCTAGATTTAGTTATCATCTTCAAAGCCCATGAATATGACTCTAACAACACTATTGTGCACCTAAGACAAATGGTCAGGAAATTCCTCTAAGCAATCTCAGGCAAGAAGAACAAGGTCAGACATCATCACAATGCACTGAAGTGGCTGAGGCCCGAGTCCCTAACTAGGTTATTTGAGGCAGCCTGAGCTGTCAGGGCTGCAGAAGAAGCCAGTGGTATTTTGAAGGATGTGAGAGCAGCAAGTTGTTCTTCTGTATTTTTGTAGGCCAGTATAGACACATGGTTTCGTTAAATGAAAATATGTGAAAGATGTTAAGTTCTGAGAATCAGACTACTGGGGTAGAACGGGGTGCCTGTCTTCCCTTTCCAAACTGGCACCGACATGTCCTTTGTGCATTTACCCATAAAGGGACCACCGTGCTCATAGCTGAATAGATATTGAGTCCCTCTGAGTCAGCATTCTTCATCAAAATATCCAGGCCCTCTATCTCCCATCTCAGTAGCACTTACCATCCAGAAAACGGATTTTCTAGGGAATTCTAATGTTTCATACTAACTTCTCCGAGAAATGCTTATCCCACTCAGCTCTGCCTCCTCAGAGAGTTTCTCTTAGAAAGTTTCCCCCATTGCTTCCTTCTGCTCTACAGCTAGTTCTGCAGCTGATTGGGCCAGAGATAGATCTCTCATCCAACCTGAGCCAAACAGATTTGCTCTCTCAGAAATTTGGATTTAGGACCCCCAGATTCCATTTATTTCTAATGAAATCTGGGAATTACTCTAAATTTGAGGCTGAAAGGGCCATATTGAACCTTTGTTCAAGCTCAGCAGAGAGTGAGCTGCTGTTGGCTCCAGGTCCTTCTAAAAATTTGGTGTGCTTTCCATGGCTTCTGTATGACTGTCCTTTGTAGTTTTCAAACACGGGCTCCTCCTGTTTTACTTACTTTAGCTTGCGTGGGTTCTCTTTCTTGCATTCAACTATTTCCTGAACAACCCCTGGAGAGATCAGTGTCTATTTAGCAAAAATAAAGTTTTAGGGTCTGCATATTCAGAGTGACCAGGCCTCCTTCTCTTACAACACAGATTCTGCTCTTTATTATTGCACAACAGTCTTGTTTTATCGCAACTCTGAAGTGAGAGATCCATCATGGTACCAGTGCATCCACATGAATTATAGTCTGAGGGGAGAGACAGAGACTGCTTTTAAACTTTGCTCCATTTTGAGCTTTATATGTGAAGTCATGCATGGTTTATAATTTTTCTTGAAGATTTATCCATTAAAGAAGGCATTTGAATCCAAATGATAAATTTTCTCATCATTACTGAATTTTTAAAACTTCTATGAATCCTGCTCATATAAGATTCATTGTTGACCTAGATGTGTTACATAAAAACCTAATGCTATTTCCCATATGGGCTTGGCTTTTTAGATATAGCTATTCTCATGAAACCATGGGCCTATTATTTTTATACCCTCACATTCTTAGTTTCTGTCACCAAACACCAGTTGTTTTTGTTTTTATTTTCATTTTTGGTTTTCAGCTAGCTATACAGCTCAATTCAACAAAAGATTAATATCCTACTTGTTTTCACATGTTTGGAATACATTTTTTTAATAGAAAAATATATATGAAATGCCATTAACAACTGCCCTGGCTTGGCAAAGCCAAAGCATCTCTGAAAAGGGTCTTGTGTGAATAAATTTGGGTCCATCTTCTTACAAAGAAAAGTTCAATTGTTAACTACATGTCATTAAAATTAGAAATTTTTCTGCAGAAACAAATATTTGCAAATGATTGAAGAAGTCATTTAAAATTGTTCTTAAAAGAAAGAAAAAACAGTGCCTGTGCATAAATCAAATGGTGACTCTGCCACATTCTCTGGTATCTTTTCTTTCATTGCTTTTCTTTTGGAAGAAAGGACACCATAGCAACCAGTTTTTAATGGTTAAGAAAGGATACTTTAACTGGTTCCTTATTTTTTACCATAAGATGAACTATTTCCCCTCAGCCTCACTTTTCAATATCCTCTAAGACTATGTAACCAACTCTCTGGAATACAGTACATCAGAGAGGAAAGATACTATATAATATGTCTTTTTATACATTAAAACTTTTACAAAATTAAAACCTGTGGAAGAAAAATGCATGTGTGTGTGTGTGTGTGTGTGTGTGTGTGTTTTAATATCTGGGCTTAATGAGTTCAATGGTCTCCTCATTCCAGTATTTATGATTCCATTTTATATAGCTGTGATGTACTATATTAACTATATTAGAGAACAGTGAACTAAGTAAATATCTCCAAAAGAGTTACTACTAGAAATTGAATGAGATTAAAGCTTTTTTGTTTGGATAAACAACTAGATGATATTTGAGAAAAATGCTGGCATTAAAAGCCCGGATGATGGCTGATGCCAAATCATCACACACACACACACACACATATATGCACAAATGCATTTGTCTTCATAATAGTTGTATACAAATTAGACTTTCCTAGCCAATCAGGAGAAAGGAGGTAAGGTTTAAAGAATATAGAAAAACAGCTCTCTCTCTCCTTCTTTCTCTCTGTCAAATAAACAAATAAAATCTTTTAAAAAAGGGGAGGGTCCCTGGGTGGCTCTTTCAGTTGAGCATCTGCCTTCAGCTCGGGTCATGGTCTCAGGGTCCTGGGTTTGAGCCCTGCATCGGGCTCCTTGCTCAGCGGGGAGCCTGCTTCTCCCCTGCCTGCCGCTTCCGCCTGCTTGTGCTCTCTCTCCCTCTTTCTCTCTGTCAAATAAATAAATAAAATCTTAAAAAAAAAAAAAGAATATAGAAAAACATATGAGAGAGTGAAAGATAATTTGATTGGACATAAGCCATAGCCAGATGATGTCACTTCAATGAGGTATACTGAAAGAAATTTTAAAGACTAGAAGGTTCTAAAATGCTTTAAAAAAAGACTTTTAAGAGATATTTTATTAGGTTAAATGACAATTCCCACCACTGACTCTTTAGCAAAAATATGTATGTTAACTAAGCATTTGTGAGACTGTTTTGTCTAGGGTTGAGTTACTGTATTTACAAGAAATAATAAAAAGTCTGAGTTTTTTATTTGGGTAATGCTCAATTTAAAAGTCATAGATAAGAAATTATGTGGTAATAAATAAATGCGGGAGAAATAAAATTGTATGTATATAAGCTTGTCAGGAATTAAAAGACATTTTGGAGTTGTACGACTTGTACATGAATTGGACATTTTAGCCAATTGCAATCCCTTGAGGGTTAAAGATCCTCCTATTATCTATCCCAATTTCCATCTCTGTGTGGATTACAGCCATATTCATATAATAACTATAGATGAGAACAGCTCTTGACTTGGAAATCTGTGCTATATTTGTCTGAGAATAAAACATCCTTGAGCATGTCTGGAAGGCTCATGGGACATTTCTGTAAAAGAAACTTTTGGAAAAGTTCTGGAAAAGACTTATTCCAAAGGAAGCTTTTAGATATACAAACATTGGCTTAGGACAGTGCTTCAGTTTTTGGAAGGAAATATTATTTTGATTACGGTTTACAACCCTTCTCTCAGATTTTCCCCTGACTCAGATCTGTAGACATATACTTGAGATACAGGGAGAGGAAATGACACTGACTTGTGAGTATAAACTATTAAAACCAATTTATAAATTAGGTCATATGGGAGGTAAGCAGAGTATTGTACCAGGAATAAAATCTGTTATTAAAATCCTCTATTCCAAAGAAAAACCTATGAGGCTTTGAAAAAAATCAAAGCAGAATCAGCAGATGTGCATTGGCAGTGAACCAATGATGCCTCTGGAAGTGGCATGACAGTTCCTGGAAGTCACTCTTCATGAGCTTCACGTAGGCTTTTCAGAGGTAACTGAACCTATGACTCAGTCCTCAGAGGCCCTAGAGATGGTTCATCAGCCGTCTCAGAGATATTATACAAGGATCCAGATCAAGATGTAAAAACACGTTTCATGACATGTAACAGTGGGAAATATGGCTTTAGGGTAGATGAGGAGTTGCTCTGGGACTTCTAGATATGCTTTCGAAAGAACTCCATGACTAAGGAAGGGATTGGAATCAGATTGACACAAATGTAGATGGTGTTCTGAGTGACTACAGTGAAATCACCTTAGATTACTGTTGCAATACTGGAATCCTGTTTTGTCTTGTTTGTTTGAGGAGGGATGGGGGAGGGCTGCTGATGTGGTCTGGGAAACAGGTCTATAATCACAAATTGAATGAAAGAGATTGACAGCCCTAAAATTTTAGAATCAATAAAGGGAGCCTGATTATAACAAGGTAATATATATCCTGTAAAGAAAGGCCAGTATCTTGGTATTTCTGAATAGGTCCTGGTATTTAAAGACAGATTACTTTGCTTTTGAAGATAAATCAAATATAATGGATGATGGCTGGCTCTGGGCTCATCTGGTAATTGGAACCTAATATCCTAGCATTACAGATATGCTCTGAAGAATATAGCTGTGTATGTACATGTTAGGAGTTGTAAGCTACTTGTCAACATAAAATATATAGTATGTAGTTGCATAACATGTGGACCAAAAGCCTTTGAATGTATAGGTCTATAGTACTCAAATATAAAACTACTGGTGGGAGTTTTCTCCCTCAAATGCCCAGGGACACTACTGTCACTAGGAATAAAAGCAGGAGTTCATACTCTAATGGTTTAATTGCCAATGATACAAAAATGACATGATGGCAGTTTTTTGTTTGTTTGTTTTGGTTTTGGTTTTGGTTTTAAATGGCTAAAGGGGATCATGCTTCACTAAAAAGAAAGGGACTTTTCTGATTTTTTTCTGATTTTCTCTTTTCAATACAACTAACTATATATGATTGAAATTATGGACCACATGAGACCTAGGGGAGTGTTAGATTTATCAGATGGAATGAAAAGCACTTAGCTTGATCACAGGGAAGAAGAAAAATTTCTTTTTGATATGTAGAACGGGGCAGAGTATCACTAGATTTTAATACTAAAGACTATTACTTAATTCAAAGGGTAAAGGATTCATACAGCAATCTGGTGAATCTGGTCATATTGACTACTTAAACATAGTTTTATTCCCAGTATACACAAGAATATATACTGTAAAAGACTTGGACTCTATTTCTTGGACTTTATCCTTCTATCTATGTGAAACATTATTTTGTCTCCTCTCTTCCAAACAAATAAACAAACAAGCAAAAGAAAAGAAAAGAAAAGAAAAAGAAAGAAAGAAAAAAAGAAAACCTCTTGTTTCCATTTTTCTCGTCTCGATACGAACTTTTATATGAAATTTGCTGATTTGGGGGCCTAACTGATATGAACTTTTAACATACAGCTTTTGAACCCAGCCCTAATTTAATATTTAAGTTTTACTATAGACATGCACTGAATAACAAGGATAATGTTCCTTAGTAAGATATACCAATGGTATGTGAAAATTCTCAAAGGGAATATGAAAGTTATTTTATTACCTTGAAAAATCGGGGGGGGTTCCTGAATATGCATATGTCCTCGTTTCTTTGATATTTACAGCAAATTTAATGGGGGTGGGGTTGAGTGGTTCTCTCCTTATCTCTCTTCTAAATGAATTAATTCTCAATAATACTACTTAAAAAATCTAGTATGTTTATATTCAGTTTTTCTATTAATAAAGATTTTTTTGTAGCTCTCTGAATTCAATGTCTTGATAAGTTTTAGTTCTTTCCATAAGAATAGTATATAGCAGGATGTTGTATTGTGCTGAAACATCCACATTTTCTTGCCTGGTTGCATAGATGGGAATAAAATCTGTTCTTTAAGATCAAGGGGAAATGTGTATATATGAACTTCTTTCTGACAGTTTTAAAAATTACTTATCATCTTGCAGTGTTTGCATGGCAGTAATAGAGGTTAGATAAATCCAAAAATAATGCCTGTGACAGATAAGAAACTAGTGAAGAAACCAGACACTCCTTATATAGATTCAATCACTAGCATCTACAAGAACTAAAGCAATAATAATTCAAAAAAAAATAAATATTATTTTTTAGTCACAGCCTTGGCATTCATAACAAAACTGTGGCTTCATTACTGCTACTTATCTACTGAAATAACCACCCAAGTGGTAAGAAGTTGGAGATAACATTTTGTTTTACTAAGAAAATATAAAATAAATATAATTGTTTATTTTCAATGAATCTTTCTTTTTCATGACTCTTTGAAAAATGTTGATGAAATTGTATCTTTTAATAAATAATATGACATGGATATATAACACAGGTTATTATAAGATGCCTTACTAAAATAAAATTTAGTTTACCACTAAATAATAGTGCCAAACTGAAGTAATATGCTTTCAGAATAAACTTTTAGGTGTTCTTCTTAATCATAGAATTTAAATTGCATAATGGTATGTGAAAAAAGCAGAGCACAAAAATGTGTGTTTATGTATGTGAAACATATAAAGAAAATATAAAGAAATACCAAAATTTTCTGTGCCAAAATATGCCAAATATACCAGTTTGGTGAAATTATGTATGATTTTAATTTATTTGTGCTCTGTTAGTCATCATTTTTATAACTACATTTGCCATGAACCACAAACCAAAATTTATATTTGTCTTAATTTTCCTATCTATACTGTATAATCAAAGCTCACAAATCTAACATTGAAAACTTGGCACCGTAGCAAATACCTAAAACACTGAAATCCATTTAAACTTGATACCTAATTTATGTTTCATTTTCTTGGTAGTAACATAATTATTTTAGTTTCTCTGATGAATTATTATCATATCATAAAAAGTAGCTAAAGTAAATAAAAAGTATCCTCTTCATAATTCCCAGACTTTTTTTGTTTTTGCCATTTTTTATTGTTCTCTCTCTCATTTTTTTTAAGATTTTTATTTATTTATTTGACAGAGAGAGAAAGCACACAACAGGGGGAACACCAGGAAGAGGGAGAGGGAGAAGCAGGCTCTCTGCTGAGCCCAATGTGGGGCTCGACCCCAGGACCCTGGGATCATGACCTGAGCTGAAGTCAGACGCTTAACTGACTGAGCCACCTAGGTGCCCCCATTTTTTGTTGTTTTCAAATTATATTTGAAAACATGTTTCTTAGTCTATTTTAAGTAGACATTTTTATATTGTACAAAGAAAGAAAAGACAAAACAGTAATAGATTTGCTATAATAAATACAATTATCACCTGTTCTATTTATTCAAGAAATCAGAAGGGGTACTAGTTTGAGGAAGTTTTACTAATGATCATTATTTAGTAATAAATAAGAAACTGATCATTTTAAAATGTAATAAAAATTAAGATGACTGATAGCACTCAAAACTTTGTTGACCAAAAATGGCATATTGAACAAAAAGCAAGATTTCAATCAAATGTACTTGGGGCAAATTTTCACTGACACTCAGAATCTGTCTGATATTTGCTAAATTACTTCATTCTTTTTGATACTGTGATCTTAAATTGTAAAACGTTATAAAAATACCATATTCCTTTCCTAGGGTTGCTGTAATAATTACCACAAGCTGGGTGGTTTAAATCAACAGAAATTTATTCTCTCACAGTTCTGGAGGCTAGAAGACTGAAATGCGTGTAGGCAGGGCCATACTCTTTCTGAAAGCTCTAGGGGATAATCTGTTCCACTGTTTTAGATTCTAATGTTACTAGCAATCCTCAGAGTTCTTTGCCTTGTATATGCATATTTCCTATTCTTATCTCTGTCATATATAGTGTGTCTGTCTCTATCACTCCTTTTTCATAAGGACAAGAGTCATATTGGATTTAGGGCTTACCCTACTTCATGTGACTTCATATTAACTTACATCTTAATTACATATGCAAAAACCCTATTTCCAAATAAGATAACATTCACAGGTGCCAGGAATAGGAACTTCACCATAACTTTATTATTGGGAGGCAGGGAGGATGACACAGTCAACCCGCAAAAATTACCTAACCCAATTGTTTTTAGTAAAATTAAATATACTATGTGGTACACCTGCAACTAATCTAACATTGTATGTGAAATTATACTTCAATAAAAAATAATAATAAAATAAATAGGACCTGTTTTAAAGTTAAAAAAAAGAAAACTAAATGCAATATTATATGCAGACTCATTAGCAAAGACCCATACAATGTGGCCACTCAATGTTAGTTGCACTTCTGCTCTTTCGCCTGTGGTATCATGTGAATAATGGTGACAATTCATTATAGTCAATAAAATGTCCTTTAACTTTTTCACATTACTCTGCTAAATTATTTTAGGACAATTATAAAAGATATAATTGAAGAAATGGAATGTTAGGTGTTGTTTAGTGTACACTTCCTTATCTGATTCTGAAGAGCTCTCTACTTCTCAGAAAAGCGACCACTTTCTGGAAGGTAGGACATGCGGAAAAGTGAATCCGAGGTGATATTTGGGAAGATAGATGGCAGGGGAGGGGACCTACATCAGGTGCTACTGGCAAGTGATAGAGCAGCAGAGCACAAAATTGGAACTTTTAGAAGTTGGCTCTGCTGAGGGACATCGCACCAGTATCTAAGTGGGGCGTGGAACCCTCACAGGACAGTGTGCTCTTGGGAGCCTTGGGGTCACAGGAAGACCGGGGAAGCCTGAGCACGGCAGAGCTCCCCAGGTATCGGAGGGGGGAAGCCGGCTACAGAGACGGAGTGGAGGAGCCAGCTCTTAGCTCAGGGTTGCCCTAACCGTAATCCATGGAATAGTCAGGCCACTGCTCTTCCAGCAAGGACCCAACAAGTGGCGGATCTGGGGAGACTCTGCTTCGTCCCCTAGGAGGAGTGGCATGGGAGCGCACCACAGGGATCTGCTGGGTTTGGAGACTCCACACACGGGGTCAGGTGCCAAAGACAAAAATGCTTGGTCACAGGCCAGGTGAGCACGGAGTGCAGCTGGAGACCAGGGGGATGGGAGTGATTGACTGCTTTTCTCTGGGGCTCACTGAGGAGTGGGGCCCTGAGTTCGTGGCTCGGGGCAGAGATTGGGAGGCCGCCATTTTCACTCTGGTCATCCAAAGCTGTAAAGAAAGCTGGCAGGGAACAAAAGCTACCGAGAGCAAACAACCAAATTGCTTAACCCAGACCAGGCAAGGGCGGGGCAATTCCTCCTGCAGCAAAGACATCTGAGAACCGCAACAACAGTAACCTCCCCCAGAAGATCAGCAAGAACAGCTGGCCAAGACCAAGTTTACTGATCAATGAGAACGGCAGAATGCCAGCACTAGGGAAATAGAGCACATAGAATTCATGGCTTCTCTCCTGATTCTTTAGTCTTGCAAAGATAATTTTTTGAATTTTCTTTTTTCTTTTTCTTTTTTTTTTGAATTTTTCTTTTTCCATTTTTCAACCAACATCTTATCAATCCCTTTTTTAAAAAGTCTTTTTTATTTTTCATTTTTAGAGTCCTATTCTATCCCTTCATAGTAGTTAACCCTATTTTTGGTATATAGGTATAAGTTGTTCTCTCTTTAAAATCTTGGGATACAGTTTCTTCTAAAAGACCAAAATATACCCTAAATTTCTAGTGTATGGCTTTGTTCTAGTCGCCTGCCTGATCACATTCTCTCCTTTTTTTTTTTTAAATTCCTCTTCTTCCTTCTTTCAACCAACTTACCAATTCCTTTTATAAAATCTTTTTTTTAATTTTCGTCATTATAGTCATATTCTATCCCTTCATTGTATTTACCCTTAGTTTTGTACATATATAAGTTTTTCTTTCTTTAAAATTTTAGGAGGCACATTCTTCAAACAGACCAAAGTATGCCCAAAATCTAGTGTGTGGCACTGATCTATGCACCAGCCTGATCATATTTGATGATATGCTTTTTTTAAAATCTTTTTTTAATCTTTTTTCTTTCTTTCCCTTTCTTTTCCCCTGGTTTCAGGTCTCTTCTGATTTCTTTAGTGCATATTTTTCTGGGGTCGTTATTACCCTGTTAGCAATCTGTTCTCTCATTCATCTATTGTCCTATGGACAAAATGAAAAGATGGAAAAAATCACCTCATAAAAAAAGAACAAGAGCCAGTACTGACTGCCAGGGACCTAATCAATATGGATATTAGTAGACGTCAGAACTAGAGTTCGGAATGATGATTTTAAAGATACTAGGTGCACTTGAAAAAACATGGAAGATATTAGACAATACTTTCTGGAGAAATAAAAGAACAAAAATCTAACCAATTTGAAATTAAAAAGGCTATTAATGAGGTGCAATAAAAAATGGAGGCTCTAACTGCAAGGATAAATGAGGTAGAAGAGAGAATTAGCGATATAGAAGATCAAATGATGGAAAATAAAGAAGCTGAGAAAAAGAGAGATAAATAACTACAGGATCATGAGGGCAGAATTAGAGATAACTGATACCATAAGACGAAACAATATTAGAATAACTGGGAACTGAGAAGAAGAAGAAGAGAGGCAGAAGGTTCTGGAGCAAATTATAGCAGAGAACTTACCTAATTTGGGAAAGGAAACAGGCATCAAAATCCAGGAGGCACAGACAACCCCCCTCAAAATCCATTAAAATAGGACAACACCCCGACATCTAATAGTAAAACTTACAAGTCTCAGAGACAAAGAGAAAATCCTGAAAGCAGCTCAGGAAAGAGATATGAAACCCACAATGGTAGAAATATTACACTGGCAACACACTATTCACAGAGACCTGGCAGACCAGAAAGTACTGGTATGATATATTCAGCACACTAAATGAGAAAAATATGCAGCCAAGAATACTATATCCAGCTAGGCCATCATTGAAAATAGAAGGAGAGCTAAAAAGCTTCCAGGACAAACAAAAACTAAAGGAATTTGCAAACACGAAACCAGCCCTACAAGAAATATTGAAAGGGGTCCTCTAAGCAAAAAGAGAGACTAAAAGCAACATAGACCAGAAAGGAACACAGACAATATATGGTAACAGTCACCTTACAGGCACTACAAAGGCACTAAATTCATATTTTTCAATAGTTACCCTGATATATAAATGTGCTAAATGCCCCAATTAAAAGATGTAGGTTATCAGATTGGATAAAAAACAAGACCCATTGATATGCTGTCTGCAAGAGACTCATTTTAGACCCAAAGACACCCCAGAATTGAAAGTGAGGGGGTGGAAAACGATTTACCATGCTAATGGACACCAAAATAAAGCTGGGTGGCAATCCTTATATCAGAAAAATTAGATTTTATTTTATTTTTTTTACATGTCTTTTTTTTTTTTAAAGATTTTATTTATTTATTTGAGAGAGAGACTGAGAGAAAGAGAGCATGAGAGAGGGGAGGGTCGGGAGGGTCAGAGGGAGAAGAAAACTCCCCGCTGAGCAGGGAGCCCGATGCGGGACTCGATCCAGGGACTCCAGGATCATGACCTGAGCCGAAGGCAGTCGCTTAACCAACTGAGCCACCCAGGCACCCGACAAATTAGATTTTAAACCAAAGACTGTAATAAGGGATGAGGAAGGACACTATATCCTACTTAAAGGGTCTATCCAACAAGAAGATCTAACAATTGTAAACATCTATGCCCCTAACATCGTAGCAGCCAATTATATAAGGAAATTGATAACAAAAGCAAAGAAACACATTGATAACAATACAAGAATAGTGGGGGACTTTAACACCCCTCCTCACTGAAATGGACAGATCATCTAAGCAAAATATCAACAAGGAAATAAAGACTTTAAATGACACACTGGACCAAATGGACATCACAGATATATTCAGAACATTCCATCCCAAAAGCAACAGAATACACATTCTTTTCAAGTGCCCATGGAACATTTTCCAGAATAGATCACATCCTAGGTCACAAATCAGGTCTCAAGCAGTACCAAAGATTGGGATTATTCCATGCATATTTTCAGACCACAATGCTTTGAAACTAGAACTCAATCACAAGAGAAAAGTCAGAAAGAACTCAAATATATGGAGGCTAAAGAGCATCCTATTAAAGAATGAATGAGTCAACCAGGAAATTAAAGAAGAATTTAAAAAATTCATGGAAACAAATGAAAATGAAAACACAACTGTTCAAAATCTTTGGATACAGCAAGGCAGTCCTAAGAGGAAAGTTTATAGCAATACAAACCTTTCTCAAGAAACAAGAAAGGTCTCAGATACACAACCTAACCCTACACCTAAAGGAGCTGGAGAAAGAACAGCAAATAAAGCCTAAACCAAGCAGGAAAAGAGAAATAATAAAGATCAGAGCAGGAATCAATGAAATAGAAACAAAAAGAAGAATAGAACAGATCAACAAAACTGGGAGCTGATTCTTTGAAAGAATTAACAAGATTGATAAATCTCTGGCCAGATTTATCAAAAAGAAAAGAGAAATGACAAAATCATGAATGAAAGAGGAGAGATCACAACCAACACCAAAGAAATACAAACAATTATAAGAACATATTATGAGCAACTCTATGCCAGAAAATTAGATAATCTGGAAGAAATGGATGCATTCCTAGGGATGTATGAACTACCAAAACTGAACCAGTAAGAAATAGAAAACGTGAATAGACCTAAAACCACTAAGGAAATTGAAGTAGTAATCAAAAATCTCCCAACAGACAAAAGCCTAGGGCCAGACGGCTTCCCAGGGGAATTCTACCAAGCATTTAAGCAAGAATTAATACCTATTCTTCTGAAACTCTTCCAAAAAATAGAAATGGAAGCAAAACTTCCAAACTCGTGTTAGGAGGCCACCATTACCTCGATCCCCAAACCAGACAAAGACCCCATCAAAGGGTAGAATTACAGACCAATATCCTTGATGAGCATGGATGCAAAAATTCTCACCAAAACACTAGCCAATAAGATCCACCACAACCAAGTGGGATTTATCCCTGGGCTGCAAGTTGGTTCAACATCTGCAAATCAATCAATGTGATAGAATACATCAAAAAAAGAAAGAACAAGAACCATATGATCCTCTCAAGAGATGCAGAAAAAGCATTTGACAAAGTACAGCATCCTTTCTTGATCAAAACTCCTCAGAGTATAGGGAGAGAGGCTACAAACCTCAATATCATAAAAGTCATGTATGAAAAACCCACAGCAAATATCATTCTCAATGAGGAAAAACTGAGAGCTTTCCCCCTAAGGTCAAGAACACGGCAGGGATGTCCACTAACACCACTGCCATTCAACATAGTATTAGAAATCCTAGCCACAGCATTCAGACAACAAGAAGAAATAAAAGGCATCCAAATCGGCAAAGAGGAAGTCAAACTCTCACTGTTTGCAGATGATATGATACTTTATGTGGAAAACCCAAAAGAATCCACACCGAAACTGCTAGAACTTATACAGGAATTCAGTAAAGTGGCAGGGTATAAAATTAATGCACAGAAATCAGTGGTATTCCTATACACCAAAAACAAGACAAGAGAAAGAGGAATTAAGGAGTCAATCCCACTTACAATTGCACCCAAAACTATAAGATACATATTTAACCAAAGAGGCAAAGATTCTGTACTCAGAAAACTGTAAAATACTCATGAAAGAAACCGAGGAAGACACAAAGAAATGGAAACACATTCCATGCTCATGGATTGGAAGAACAAATATTGTGATGATGTCAATGCCACCTAGAGCAATCTACACATTCAATGCAATCCCCATCAAAATACCATCCACTTTTTTCAAAGAAATGGAACAAATAATCCCCAAATTTGTATGGAACCAGAAAAGACCCCTAATAGCCAGAGGAATATTGAAAAAGAAAAGGAAAGCCGGTGGCATCACCATTACGGACTTCAAGGTCTATTACAAAGCTGTCATCATCAAGACAGTATGGTACTGGCACAAAACAGACACGTAGATCAGTGGAACAGAATAGAGAGCCCAGAAATGGACCCTCAACTCTATGGTCAACTCATCTTCGACAAAGCAGGAAAGAATGTCCAATGGAACAAAGACAGTCTCTTCAACAAATGGTGTTGGGAAAACTGGACAGCCACATGCAGAAGAATGAAACTAGACCATTTCCTTACAGCACACACAAAAATAGACTCCAAATGGTTGAACGATCTAAATGTGAGACAGGAGTCCATCAAAATCCTAGAGGAGAACACAGGCAGCAACCTCTTCGAACTCAGCCATAGCAACTTCTTCGTAGAAACATCACCAAAGGCAAGGGAAGCAAGGGCAAAAATGAACTATTGGGACTTCATCAAGCTTTTGCACAGCAGAAGAAACAGTCAACAAAACCAAAAGACAACCGACAGAATGGGAGAAGATACTTGTAAATGACATATCAG
>NW_027797254.1:61218-96321 GCF_054177405.1 Leptonychotes weddellii | reverse complement strand
GAAGGGATATGTGCACTCCAGTGTTTATAACAGCAATGTCCACAGCAGCCAAACTGTGGAAAGAGCCAAGATTTTCACTGGCAGATGAATGGATAAAGAAGATGTGGTATATATATACCATGGAATATTATGCAACCATCAAAATGAATGAGATCTTGCCATTTGCAACAACGTGGATAGAACTGGAGAGTGTTATGCTGAGCTAAATAAGTCAATCAGAGAAAGACATGTATCATATGACCTCACTGATATGAGAAATTCTTAATCTCAGGAAACAAATTGAGGGTTGCTGGAGGGGTGGGGGATGGGAGGGAAGGGGTGGCTGGGTGATAGACATTGGGGAGGGTGTGTGCTATGGTGAGTGCTGTGAATTGTGTGACTGTTGAATCATAGACCTGTACCTCTGAAACAAATAATACATTATATGTTAAAAAAAATAAGAAGAAGATAGCAGGATGGGGAAATTGAAGGGGAGAAATCGGAGGGGGAGACGAACCATGAGAAACTATGGACTCTGAGAAACAAACTGAGGGTTCTAGAGGGGAGGGGTGTGGGGGGATGGGTTAGCCTGGTGATGGATATTAAAGAGGGCACGTACTGAATGTAGCCCTGGGTGGTATGCGCAAACAATGAATCATGGAACACTACATCAAAAACTAATGATGTAATGTATGGTGATTAACATAACATAATAAAAAAAAAAAAGAAAATCTTTGTACCACTCTTGTAACTGATAACTGATAGCAATATACATGATTTAACGTCTTAAATTTATTTTGCAGATGATGAAAAGAAGTTAGAAATTAAATAGGCTAGTAAATGTGAAATGCTTATAAAGTCTTGCAGTTCATTTTGAAATTCTATTTCAGTTTTTGTTTCTAATATAATGAAATCAAAATGGCATAAAACTGATAGTTCCAGTCTCATTGGAAGCTCTTTTTAAAATTCCTTTTGAGTCTAGATTTTATCTCACACTGGAAATCTCAGTGAAGGAGGTGTTTGAGAGTTGTAAATCTCATTTTGGTTTCTGTTGTTTCATGATCCCTCAGGTTTCATTCATTCCTATCTTGTTTTATATATACCTCTTCTAAAGAACTTTTTCGAATTCATTTTAAGTAAGGAATTGTATTCTAAATAAAAAGATATTTATTAAGCACTTACTATTTGCCACTCACTATGCTAGAAAGGTTGCAAGG
This sequence comes from Leptonychotes weddellii, assembly GCF_054177405.1. Taxonomy (NCBI): domain Eukaryota; kingdom Metazoa; phylum Chordata; class Mammalia; order Carnivora; family Phocidae; genus Leptonychotes; species Leptonychotes weddellii. The sequence goes on along the minus strand of NW_027797254.1, from coordinate 95,125 downwards.
AATACTTTGTTTATGATTTACTGTATTCACTCCACCTTTATGAGACCCTTAGTAACATCATTATATCCATTTTATAAATGAAGAAAATGAGACTGTAACAAAAATCCAGGAGACTCAAGTTAAATTACTTTCCCATGACTTGTGAATGTGGAGCCAACATTCAATTTTTTTTTTTTCCCTCATCCTGTGTTCTTGTTTTCTTAACTACTCTAAGAATTTAGTACACTGCATGACATTTTATAAGCAGAATGAAGGTACTTCAGAGCCTTGTCATACCCAAGATCAAGCTGGTTTCCAAGATAATTGTCAAGCTCCTTAGAGCTTTTACCTATCTCAGGCTCTTTTAAGCATATGAATATTTCATTTTTTCTTGTACATTTCACAATAAATATTAGGCCAAATAACTCTATTTGTCTCTGAGAAGCTACTATAAAATGTTCTAGGGAAATCTACATAGATTCCACACAAACTATGTTTATTTATTTTTATTTAATTTTTAAAATAATACTTGGTAAATTGGGGGGCATTTTTATAGTTTTATTTTATTGTTAATGCTGCTGTTGTGTGGTTTTCAAGTATAAATCAAAGATCTTATACCAAAATAGGTGGTCACAGACTAAATTGAATATCTTCTGGAATACGTTTAGATACCCAAGCCACACATATATCCTCTGCTTTGCAATTAAATTCTATGTTTTTACCTAAATTGACTTATGCCTTGGTGTAATTTATGCCTTTTACGGTTTTCTGAGATATTTTTCTGGAATACATACATTTTTACCAAACACTCTTACCTAGCTGATCATTTTTAGGAAGTTGGTGGGTGAAAAGACCATCATATTTCCCAGGCAATACAACCAGTAAATATTTAGGGGTGAAGGAATCTTTGGCCTTTCTCAATTATATATTTTTATGCATTAACACCTTGATTAGAAGGGTATGACATTTACATAATTTTCAGAAAACACTCTAAGAAGTGCTAATATGACACATTCTCCACCTTGCACTTGTTAAACACAAAACATTAAAAGGAATAGTTTTTATTCTGAAAATGAAAACTAAGTTTTTCCTAACTTATCAGCAACAATTGCTAATATTTTAAAAAAATATTGTCATTCAACATATTACCTTACTCTTCTTTTGATTTTGAAAGAGGAAAAATGAAATAGTGAAAATATAACTAGGATAATTTCATTTCATATATTTCTTCAGTTTGGTGAAATTGCAAATTAGACAATATTCATTTTACTCAAAGAAAAGTGCTCTACAAAGTCATCTGGTTTCAAGTGGTATGTTGACAACATCAAGCAATCGAATATTCTGAGATTACTTCCTTGAAAAGAGAACTTGATCATAACTGTGAGAACACTGTGGTCTCTAGGGTAAGGACAGAAAAGAACTTTCCATACAGATCAATATCTAATTAATTTAGATATTAGGCAACTCTCAGGTTTCACTTATTTTATCTGAAGAAAATGAGAGGAATAGTTATTATGTAGAATTTTAAAAAGAACATATATTAGAGCCACTTAATCTTCCTTTTTTTTCTTTTCCCCAAAAGTATAAGCATAAAAAACTGGAAAACTATATGGAAAGAATGTAGTACTTGTTTTCCTGGTATAATAATTGGATTTCAGGGGTGCCTGAGTGGCTCAGTTGGTTAAGCGGCTGCCTTCGGCTCAGGTCATGATCCTGGGGTCCCTGGATGGAGTCCCGCATCGGGCTCCCTGCTCGGCAGGGAGTCTGCTTCTCCCTCTGACCCTCCCCCCCCATGTGCTCGCTCTCTCTCATTCTCTCTCTCTCAAATAAATAAATAAATAAATAAATCTTTAAAAAATTGGATTTCATTTAGATTTATTACTAATAAACTTTGACCACTAATAACCATTAACCACATTTGCCGATAACTGTAATAAATACATACAAGTATTTATACATTTCAATTTTATTTAAATAATCGCTTGCCTTTCTTTAATTGACTTTATTTTTAGAACAATTTTAGGTTGAGCAAATGAATGGAAAGTACACATCATTATCACCCAAGTCCATAGTTTACATTAGGGCTCACTTTGATGATGTACTTTCTATAAGTTTTGACAACTGTGTAATGACATGTATCCAACATTATAGTATCATACAGAGTAATTTCATTGCTTAAAAAAATTTCTCTGCTGCACCTATTCATTCCCCCTTCTCTGTTTACCACTGGTAATCACTGATTGTTTTACTGTCACCACAGTGTTGCCTTTTTCCAGAATATCATATAGTTGGAATCATATAGTATGTAGCCTTTTCAGATTGACTTATTTCACTTAGTAATACACATTTAAGATTTCTCTAGGTCTTTGCACGGTTTGATAACTCATTTACTTATAACACTGAATGACATTCCTTGTATGGATGAAACACAATTTATATATTCATTCACTGACTAAAAGATATCTTGGCTACTTCCCAGTTTTGACAATTATGAATAAAGCTGCTATAAACATTGGTGTGCAGGGTTTTGGTTTTCTGTTTGTTTGTTTGTTTGTTTGTAACATAAATTTTCAACTCCTTTCAGTAAATACCATGGAGAGAGATTGCTGAGAAGAGTTTATTTTGTTCTTTGTTTTTTTTTTTTTTTAAAGATTGTTATTTATTTGAGACAGAGTGAGAGAGAAAGAGAGAGAGCAAGCACAAGCCGGGGGTGGGTGAGAGCAGGGGCAGAGGCAGAGGGAGAAGTAGACTCCCTACTGAGCAGGGAGCCTGATGTGGGACTCAATCCCATGACCCCAGGATCATGACCTGAGCCAAAGGCAGACGCTTAACCTACTGAGTCACCCAGGCACCTGGGAGTTTATTCTGCAGCTGCCAAACCACCTTCCAAATGGTTGAATCATTTTGTATTCTTATCAGCAATTAATAATAGCTCCTATTGCTTTATATCCTCACCAGCATTTGGTGTTATCAGTGTTTTGGATTTTCACCATTCTAATAGGTATATAGTGGTATCAGATTGTTGTTTGAATTTGAAGCTTCCTAATGATATATTATATTAATTTTTTTCATATGCTTATTCCCATCTGCATATCTGTCATCTCTGTGAAATGTCTGTTTAGATCTTTGCCCATTTTTAAATCAGATTGTTCATTTTCTTATTATAAAGTTTTGAGACTTCTTTGTATATTTTGGATAATGGTCCTGTATCAGGTATGTCTTTTGCAAATATTTTCTCTCAGTCTCACTTCTCATTGTCTTGGCATTATCTTCTGCAGAGCAAAAGTTCTTAATTTTAATGAAATACAGCTTATTATTTCTTTCATGAATTGTGCTTTTGGTATTGTATCTTAAAATCATCACCAACTCAAAGCCACCTAGAATTTCTCCTTATCTTCTAGGAATTTGTAGTTTTTCATATTATGTTTAGGTTTAGTATACATTTTGAGTTATTTTTTGTGAAGGGTATAAGATCTAGATTTATTTTTTTGCATATGGATATCCAGTTGTTCTACCGCCATTCACTAAAAAAGTTATCCTTTCTCTGATATATTGCTATTGCTCCTTTGTAAAACTCAGTTGACAATATTTAAGTAAGTGTGTTCCTGGGCTCTCCATTCTGTTTCATTTATCTATTTTTCTGTGCTTTTACCAAAACCACATTGTGTTGATTACTTAGCTTTAAAATAAGTCTTGAAGTTGAAAAGTGTCAGTCTTCTTTGTTCTTCTCTTTCAATACTGTGTTGGCTGTTTTGCATCTTTTGCATTTTCATATAAACTTTAGAGAAAGATTGTCTATATTTACAAAAGAACTTGCTAGTATTCACTGAGGTTGCAATAAATCTATAGAGCAAGTTGGAAAGAACTAATATCTTGACAACACTGATCCTTATATCCATTAACATGGGATATTTTTCCATTTAGTTAGTTTATTTATTTATTTCATCAGAGTTTTTTAGTTTTCCTACTATAGATCCTGTATATATTAGATTTATAATTAAATACTTTTTTTTTCTTTGGGTGCTAATGTAAATGAAAATGTATTTTCTATTTCAGATTCCACTATTCACTGCTGGTATTGACCTTTGTATATTAACTGTGTATCCTGCAACCTTGATATAATCATTTCTTAGTTCCAGTAGGGTTTTTGTTGAATTTTTTATATTTTCTATAGACAATCATGACATCTGTGAACAAGACAGCTATATTCTTCTTTCCCACTCTGTATACATTTTATTTCCTTTTCATGTCTTATTGCATTAGCTAGGACTTCCACTACAAATTAAAAAAAAAAAAAAATAGTGAGACGGGACATCCCTACCTTGCTTCTCATCTTAGTGGGAAAGATTTAGTTTCTCACCATTATGTATGTTAGCTCTAGATTTTTTGTAAATGTTCTTTATCAAGTTGAGGAACTTCCTCTTTATTCCTACTTTGCTGAAAATTTTTATTATGAATGGGTTTTGAATTTTGCAGATCTTTTTTTCCTAAAGGTATTGATATGGTAGTGCCCTTTTTTTTAACCCTTAGCCTTTTGATGTGATTAACTACATTACTTGATTTTGAACGTTATACCAGCCTTGAAACCTGAAGTAAATCCCATTGGTTGTGATATATCATTCTTTTTATACACTATTGGGTTTGATTTGTTAATACTTTCTTGAGAACTTTTGAATCTATGTTCATGAGAGATATTAGTCCATAGTTTTCTCTCTTTGCAATGTCTGCTTTTAGTATTAGTGTAATACTAGCCTTATAGAATGAGTTAGGAAGTATTTCCTCTTCTTCTATCTTCTGAAAGACATTATAGCATATTGGTATAATTTGTTCCTCAAATTAATGGTAGAATTCACCAGGGAACTAATTTGGGCCTATTTTTTTTGTGTGCTTTGGAAGGCTAATTATAGATTCTATTTCTTTAATTGATATTTACCTATTGAGATTGTCTATTTCTTCTTGTGGATTATATTGCAGATTATGTCTTCCAAGAAATTAGTCCATTTCATCCAGATTCAAATTTGTGGACATAAATTGTTCAAAGTGTCTCAGTATTTTGCATTAAATATCCATTAATCTATAGTGATATTCCTTTTTTCATTTCTGATATTAATACTTTATGTGATCTCTCTCTCTCTCTTTTTTTTTTTTAGTTGCCTGACTAAAGGTTTATCAATCTTTAAAAAGAAAAAAAAAAACAGCTTTTGGTTTTGTTGATTTTCTCTATTGATTTCTTGTTTTCAATTTCATTGATTACTGTTCTATTTTTGTTATTTATTTTTATCTCACTTTAGATTTAATTTGTTCTATTTTATTTTTAGTTTTCTAAGGTGGAAGCTAGTTGATTTTAGATTTCTTTTCCATTTATGCATTAAATCCTATAAATTTCCCTCTAAGTAATGTTTTCTTGCATCCAGTGAATTTTTATAACTTTTGTTTTCATTTTCATATAGTTCAAATATTTTAAAATTTCTCTATATTTAGATTTATTCTTTGACTCAGATGTTATTTTTGTGTGTTGTTTAATCTCCACCTATTTGGGGATACTTTACATATTTTGCTGTTCTTAATTCCTAATTTAATTCCATTGTGGTCTGAGAGTATACATCATATGATTTCTATTATTTTAAATTTATTAAGATGTATTTTATGGCCCCAAATGTGGTCTATCTTGGTGAACATTCCATGTAAGCTTGAGAAGAATGTATTTTCTGGTGGTGTTGTATGAATAGTCTAGAAATGGCAATTAGATCCAATAGATTGATGGTGCTGTTGAGTTTAACTATGTCATTACTGATTTTCTGCTTGTAATATCTCTCCATTACTGATAGAATGGTGTTGTTATCTACAACTATAATAGTAGATTTATTTACTCTTTCTTGCATTTCTATTCATTTCATTTTTCTTTGTATGTTTGTTTTGTTTTCCATATTTGGTTAGGTGTATATATATTAAGTATTGCTCTCTTTAGAATATTGACCCGTTTATCATTATGCAATACTCCTCTATATCTCTGGAGATTTTCTTTGCTTTTAATTCTGCTATTTCTTAAATTAATATAGCTATTCCCGATTTCTTTTGATTGTGTTAGTATGATTTATCTCACTCCATCACTTTAATCCATAGGCATCTTTATATTTGAAGTGAGTTTCCTCTTGACAACAAATAATTAAGTTTTGTTTCTTGATCCACTGTAAAAATTGCTATCTTAATTTGTGTATTTAGACCATTGTTATTTCAAGTGATTATTAATATTTATTTTTAAAAACCTGAAGTGGAAGGAATTCTGCCTGTGGACAGGGGCTTCCACTCATGCCTGAGAATTCCAGCCAACTCTTCTTGACAGCCTGCCCTACAGACTTAAGACTTCCCAGACATTCACTGTAATTGTGTAAGTCATTCCTTGCATAAATCTCTTACTGTTTATATATTTTAAAAAATGTATAAAAAGCTTTTTGAAATTTAGATCATTAATATATAGAGATAAATCTGTGAAATAAATAAATTACATATATATATATATTTTTTTTTTTTTAAAGATTTTATTTATTTATTTGAGAGAGAGAATGAGATAGAGCATGAAAGGGTCAGAGGGAGAAGCAGACTCCCCGCCGAGCAGGGAGCCCAATGTGGGACTCGATCCCGGGACTCCAGGATCATGACCCGAGCCGAAGGCAGTCGCTCAACCGACTGAGCCACCCAGGCGCCCCCATATATATATTTTTTTTAATAAAAGACAAAGTATTATCTACTAGAAACTCTACATCTTGATAAGTTCCTTACTGAAATCTCAATCTTTCTGGAGCACTTTGATGTGAAATACCTACCTCTTTAAAAAATGTAACAAACAAAACATGTTATAAAGACAACCATTAATAGACTAACTAATGAAGTTTTCTCTCACCCCACATACGTGCCAGCATTTGTAAAGAAAAAAATACTCAGAATCCTTTTATGGTATTAAAATGGATGCATTTCCTTTTTGCAAAGATAAGATTGAAAGTGAAGAATAAGCTCCCACCCTTCCTGAAATCAAAGCCAATGCAAAGGCTTGGAAGGACAACAAAGCTTTGGTGAATGGTACACTCCTAAACATAGAAAGAACACCACAAACACCTAGCCCTTGGGACACTTTGAGGTGGGTAGCCTGGAATCTCAGAAGTGCATCCAGTGGAGGAGCAACCTACAACTAGCCATTACCAAGTTCCCCTTGGTTTTGGACCTGACCATGACCAAGGACTTGTCCATTTTTTAAAAATGCAAATTCTATTTTTATTAGATGAAAAAAAAAATATTCAGGATAATTACCTTGGGATTCTAATGAATGTTAAGACCAACAAATAGCAGATGGATCAGTTGAGAAAGCTTGATGACTGTGACACTAGGTGACACTCTGCTCTGTCCTAATGGTGAGAAGCCATCATCTATCATTCAACTGGACCATGACCATGAAGCTAAGCATCCCCCAAACCACCATGAAACAAACAACAAACCAACAATCTGCCTTCTTATATCTCCAGTGGTGGCATTCTTTTTTTTTTTTTAATTTTTTTTTTTAAAGATTTATTTATTTATTTGAGAGAGCAAGAATGAGAGAGAGAGAGTACATGAGAGGGGGGAGGGTTAGAGGGAGAAGCAGGCTCCTTGCTGAGCAGGGAGCCCGATGCGGGACTCGATCCAGGGACTCCAGGATCATGACCTGAGCCGAAGGCAGTCGCTTAACCAACTGAGCCACCCAGGCGCCCCGGGTGGTGGCATTCTTAAAATGCTGGTTCATATCAAAATGGAAGTGAAACAAATTTTACAATTTATGTTGTTCTGTAAAGAGTTATGCAAATTCATATAAATGAAATTTATATTTTGAGATAGACATATTTAACATGTATATAAGATTGTATTTTTTTTCTAAGAGGCTATGATGAATACTGAAAAATAGTTTCATGATTACCTTTTCAGTTTCTATAATTCTAAAAAAGGGTTTTAGAGTGTCTTAAAATTTCTCCACACACAAAAAAAAAGTCACTAAATTTTACTTAATCTAGGGTCCTACTCTTTATTATTGGTCTTGTGTGAATATTGTTAGTGGGAAATTTAATATATAAATGTGATTACATGATGAGCAAATACTTTCAGAATATTTGATTTGTTTAAGAGAAAATATTTCTGATATACAAAATTATTTAAGCAAAATATAAATGGCTCCGAAGTAAAAAAATAATTAGTTCATTAATTACCTCAGATCTATGAGTAATGAGATAATGTGAAAACTGACAAACTTATGAAAATATATTAGCCCTCATTAATAATCATATAATTGCAAATTTAAAAAAACTAAGTGTATATAATTTTTTAACAGATTATACTAAGAAAATTTTTAAAAATGAATCATTTCTGTGTGAACTAAAATGTGGGAAAAGGGCAGCCTTACAATAGTGTAAAAAAAAAAAAAACTGCCTTCTGGCCATGTAGCTTCAAGATGAGTGTCCAAACTTAAAATGTGCATATTTCTTAACAGATATTCTATTTCTAGAGAGTCAGCTTGAGGAGATAGTTGGACAAGTACATAAAAATGCATTTATAAAAAAAATATTGTTGCAGGATCAGTTAAAACAGGGAAAAAAAAGAAAAATAAGATAAATAAGCAAAAAAAAAAGATAAATAAGCAAATAATAAAATACACCATTAAAATATATTCCTTAAAGATGATGAAATCTAAGAAGACATTATATTTATTACCATGTGATAATGCCCCTAATCTTTTTTTTTTAATGAAAAAAGGCAGGTTATACAATCACCTGTGTAATCAAAATATCTAATGAATACAAATAAAATAACATCTGACTTCTTCTAATGTGTTGTGTAATATTTTACTGAATTTGAAATCTGTACATACGTGTTTTTGATGGTTCAACTTTTATAAGCCATTTCCCAGTGAATGAAGTTCTCCTTCGAGTATCCTAGCCTGTGTTAGGAGGGCTGCTTCAAAGAAGTAGGCAGTCATTCTCCAAACAATTCAAAGCAAGCACAAGCCTGAGGGGCTGCTCATTTAGAAAACAAACAAACAAACTTTATAAATTAAGACTACATATATTGAAATCTCAGTCAATACTTGCAAATCTGAGCCAAAGGTAAAAGTCACTATGATAGGTGGACTAAATCTCAGGTATGATTTGCAATGCAACCACATTGCAAATGGTCATTTTTGTGGGGAGTGTTTTATGAAGATCAGCAACAGGTTTAGTTATTTGATGATGGTAATTGTCTCTCAAAGCAAGGATGATAGGCTAGAGAATTGGTTCATGGTGTTTTATCTACAATGTATTCTGAATGTTTTAAGTTACTCTTTGTTATTTCAGTTCATGTTTTTAATTTCATTAAAAAAACATATTTTGAATCAATACATTAAAGGTATTTTCATTGTAATCTTCTTTTATGTGATAGGCATTCAATATAAAGCTTGAAAACACAGGAAAAAGGTCACATTTAATGAGGTTTATAAGCCAAAATATTCACAAGGTTGATACATTTCAATGTATGAAATGTGCATAAAATGTGAAAAAACTCCTTGACTAATAAAAAGCATTATTCACTGTCTTAAAATAACCTGTGAAATCTAAAGAGAAATTTGCTATAAGACATACTAACTTTAGAGTATATTCTACAGGAAGATCAAAGAACTGTGAGAGAATAATATTCCTTTTATCTAAAAATATTGCATTTAACTGAAGTGTTAATACATCCTTATTCTTGGGATTCAGTATTCTTTAAAAATACTATTGTGAATGAGAAACATCCATAGATATTTAAACATTGAAATCATCTCAATTTTGTTAATTGCTTATTAACAAATTTAGTATACATTTGATAAAATAGGTAACATTTAATTTGTTTCTCTTCATGTTTATGAAGACTTGTGTTAGTGAATATTAATTTATTTAATTGTTGCTTGTACCCTTTCATGATCCTATTAAACCATTGCTTGTAAGTAGAAATGGAGATTGTTTTAAATAAGATCATTGAGTTGAGGCATTTGGAATTCAAACTGTCATCCTCCTAAAATATCATTTCATATGTGTCCTTTACAAAATTGCATTTTTATCTCAAAAAAGCATGATCTGTGGACTTAAATTTGATATTGCTTCCTATGGGTCTTTGAAACTGTATTTATTTGCACCCTCTTCAATTCCCTCTTCTGTATTAACATATTTCACTTCGTAGACACCTTAAAAAAAACTACGTTGTTGAAAACCATATTCCCCTAACTCTCAAACTTCATTGAAAGGTCTTTAATGTTTAACTGTCTTTCCCCATCATCCACTGTATACTTAATCCTGGTAATTAGATTTGTTTGGCCTAACAATCTAATAAATTTGTTTGTGAAGGTGACCAATGAATTATCTGGTATTATTTTTCTTAATAATTCTACATTGTGTGACATCCTTTTTTTAAAATCTCTCCCTGTATAATTTTAGGTAGTGCTTTCAGACAGTATAATAGAGTGGGTTTCAGCTGTTTCTAGAGCCACTTAACTCACAAAATATTGAAGTTTAGATACTTAACTTGAATTCACACAGTCTCTTTTAAAATATCTAGGAAATGGAAATAAAAGTAATATTTCTCACACGGGGTTTCTGTTATGATTAAACAATAAAATGTATGAAAATTCCTTGGACAGGGATTGACACTGAGTAAATGTTTTCTATATTATTACCTATAGTTTTCTATATTATTACCTATGGTTATCTCCTGGATGGTTTCTTTCCTTCCTAATGTTTCTGTTTTAAAGCCATCTTACAAGGTTTATTCCCTGGCCTCTTTTCTTTTTTATGGGCTTTCTTGCTCTGGAAGTTCAAATATTAACAACTGTAACAACAAGTATATACTTCTATCTTTGGTTTGTCATCAACAATCAGTATCTAAAAATTTCTCTTTCTCTTTTTTAAAGATTTTATTTATTTATTTGAGAGAGAGAGTGAGAAAGAGCACAAACAGGGGGGAGGGGCAGAGGGAGAGGGAGAAGAAGACCCCCCACTAATCAGGGATCCCCAGGTGGGGCTCCATTCCAGGACCTTGGGATCATGACATGTGCTGAAGGCAGACGCTTAACAGACGGAGCCACCCAGGAGCCACAGTATCTAAAAATTTCTATTGTCTTCAAAACATTTCCACTTTAGAAAAAATAAATTTTCTTCAAACAGACTCTGGCTTAGATTTACACAACTGCCCAATGTCCTTTTGAAATGCCTAGCCTAATGTAATGGAATTTAGGAATCTTTTGCCTAATTATGAAGTCAATTGTTATAACTGACTTCATAATTAGACAAGTTATATAGATATGTGTGTGTGTATTTATTTATAATACATATATATAAATGGGCATTGTTCAATGGGAAGCTGGAAATAGTAGGTAAATCCAGTGCTGTGATGATTTACTGATTTATGAAAAAAATATTTTGGAGAATTTTAGTCATCTAAAGGGAGTCAATTAATACCTAAACTATAATCATGTAACTACAAAATAATTGTGCATTTTCAGATTTAGATTAGACTAAGTTAATCTTACTTTAAAGAATTATAGATTATACCTAATCACTGATCACATTTCTAATTACCATGTTAGATTAAGAATAAGATCATACCATTTAAATAAAAATAAATAATAATATGTGAAAACAGGGGCTATCAATAAACATAAACCTTTACTTTGATTAATTGTTACTTACTCTTAGTATTAATGGGCATGTGACTCTTTAAAAGAGCATAAGGAGTTAACACTATATAAAATGTGCAGTTCTCAGGCGCTTGGGTGTCTCAGGCATTAAGCGTCTGCCTTCGGCTCAGGTCATGATCCCAGGGTCCTGGGATTGAGCCCCACATCGAGCTCCCTGCTCAGCAGGAAGCCTGCTTCTCCCTCTCCCACTCCCCCTGCTTGTGTTTCCTCTTGTGCTGTGTCTCTCTCTGCCAAATAAATAAATAAAATCTTTAAAAAAAAAATGTGTAGTTCTCATTCAGTGAAATTTTCTTTAGACAAACCTGGACCTGAGCTTGCAAAAAAGAACACGTACATTGAAAAAAAAAATAGAAAAAAAATACATACTGCTTGAATTATATTAAATTTTTAAACAAAGAAAGTCAAATATTTTCAGTAAAAACTTTTCTAACACCCCTGTGATAGTACAGAGAGCACTTCTTCAAAACTCTTGAGTGTATCAAATAAAATAGTATATATCAAAATACTTTGAAATCCATAGCACAGTGTAAAATACTTTTGAGTGCAGCAATGATGCCTTAAGACCACCGATACATGAGAAATGGAAATACACTTTATGTCCTACTTTCACATAAAAGTCTCTACATAAATGCTAAATGACATATTATTCGACATACTTTAAGAATGAGACAACATATTTAAAAAATGATGTTTTCTTAGTGGAAAATACACTCTGAGCTTTGGAAACATAATATGAAAGATGCAGACAGATTTGAATATATCAGGATAAATAGGGGTTTATCATGATAGTGGGGAAATTAGACATGTAGTCACTTTCATGCATATCAATATCTGAGATACCACAATCTCTCTTGCTTCCTCTGTGCGTGTATATATACATGGATTTTGTATAGGTAAATAGATGAAAGACTACCTTCTTATCTGCTACAAAAAAGAAGCCATAGGGTACTAATACAACTGATAAACATACTCTTTTTGTAAAGGTGGAGGTTGAGGTGGTGAAATACACAGACATCCATAAACTGCGATAGTGGTACTATAATGTCATTAATCACAGAAAACAAGGTGATTGGCAGTTGCAGAATAAAGGTCCTCTATTTGTCACTTGAGAGAAAAGAAAATGTATCTTTTCTAACATTAAGCCTGCTGTAAAGGTGGAGACAAGAACCATTAAGCCTTTATCAACTGCATATTTTCAAGTTAATGTAGTAGACAAAAGTGGATTTAGCTCAATTTGGAGTTTTTCGTCTATGTTGCCGAGGAAACTGAATGACAGACACATTTAAAATGTGGCTTTTTTTCCCTTTTTTCTTTCCTTTCTTCTTCTTCTTCTTCTTCTTCTTCTTCTTCTTCTTCTTCTTCTTCCTTCTTCTTCTTCTTCTTCTTCTTCTTCTTCTTCTTCTTCTTCCTCTTCTTCTTCTTCTTCTTCTTTTTTGTTAGCTCTCACCTGACAAGATTTGTAATAATTTGTAATAATTCTATTTTTTATATTTCAGAAGGCAAAATATGAGTGGTGTGTAGGACAAAAAATTAAGAATCTCTTGGACCCTTTGTTTCATTTTTGATTTTGCCAATATCATTGAAAAGGGTTTTGGGTCCAGAAATCTGAACTTTCCCTATAGAAAAAGCCTAAGCCTCGTATGGAGGACTTACAAGAAATAGAAGGCATTAATACAAACTCAAGAACTTTCTAGTATCATCAAAGGAACAACATCCATGTAAATAAAAAGATAAATAATGCCCAGAGATGTTTTTTGATACTTTGTGACCACTAAGGTTTAAATATGCCCAGCCAATCCTTTAACATAAAATAAATTATTAAGAATATCAAGATTTGGGTTTCAATTCCAGTTATGACACTTAAGCAGGTTTTATAACCTATCTGAACTTTTATTTTCTTGTTCACAATTTAGACACATTAACAGAACCCCTTAAGCCATTTTTTTGAAATATAACATTTCAAAAGAACATATAAACTAAATGCACAGATACAAAAACATATGAATACTCATGTGCCCAACAACCAGATCAATGAGATATAGCTTGTATTTTGAAAGGCCTATTTTGCCCTTGCCCATTGCATCTCTCTCTCTTGGTCACAGTGGTAACCATTCTTTCTTTCTTTTTAATAATAAAAAAAAAAAGATAATAAATTAATTAATTTTCGTTCATTGTTCCTTTTATTTATTTTGTATTTTATTGTCTTTATAAAAGTAGCATCATATAGTATGCAACTTGCAATTTTCAATGTATAATTTGTATTTATCCATGTTGACATATGTCATTCAAGTGCATTTATTTTTTACTTTGTATGATTTTTTGCTGTAAGCATATTAAGAATATAGTTAACCCTTCTCCTGTTCATGGGCATTTAGGTTGTTTCTATCCTCAACATAGTGAAGACAATGCTTCTATAAATGTCCATGTATATACTCATGTGCAAAATCTATTCATTTTCATGTCTCTCTCATAATTTTAAGGGACACCTTGATTATAACTTCCTTTATCAAAATTCAATTCCCTCTCTCTTTTTATAAAACATACCTATTTTAAATTCTGATTCTGCTTATTGCAATATTCATTGATTATATATTTGAATATATGTGCCTGATGGTATAATTTATTGATTATATTAACTCTCATTCATGACTTCTTCATCTATTAAGAAACTTAGTTTTCAGAATTGTTTTGAACTGTTTTTTAAGTATAAGCCTATACAAATATTTTGCATTTGTTTTAACAAGACCTTAGGTATGGCACTAGTAGGCAGAACTATTTTATACTAAATTTTAAACTTTTCAAGGATTAGGTAAAACTTTAACACAAGCTATTGAAAAAAATACAGGAAAGTGGAAATGCTCCCAATCTATTTTTTTGATGTTAGGAAAATCCTGATATAAAATAAGGGAAAAAGGCATTAATAAGGAAAAAAAAATAAAACCCAATTTAATTTCCCTTATGACATAGACATGACCAATCTTCAAATATATTAGCAAATCCAATCAAGCAATATAAAATAAAGAGATTACATTATGATGAATTAAGTTATCCCCAAAATACAAGGTAGGTGATTTTCAACAAGTCTTTACATAATGATTCCCTTAAATATTTTATTAAATGTAAGAAGCTCAGGGGTGCTTGGTTGGCTCAATCAGTTAAGCATCTGCCTTTGGCTCAGGTAATGATCCCAGAGTTCTGGAATCAAGCCCCATATCAGGCTCCCTGCTCAGTGGGGAGTTTGCTATTCCCTCTCCCCGTCACCCTGCTCCTACTCTCTCTCACTCTCTCTTTCTCTCAAATAAAGAAACAAAATGCTTTTTAAAAAAAAATAAGCTTAACATAAAAGAATTCATACTCTATTTATATGAAGTCCAAGAACAATCAAAACTAATTTAATGTGACAATAATTAGAAAGTTATGACATCAAAGCAAAACAGACTAAAAAGGGACATGAAAGAATTTCCATATTTTATGTGGTGAGATATAGATATAGAAAAATGTCAAAACTCACCAAACCAAACACTTAGGATTTTTTATTATGTTCTCCGTCAATTATATGTCAGTGAACAAGTAATTGGAAAACAGCGTCATAATGATAACATAAATATGTAAAAGCTGCAGTACCACTGGTCTGAAATTGTCTTTTGGAAATCACTTGAGATAGAGCATGAGAAGCAGGCAAAAAAAAGCCTAATGTGCTTGCAAATTCTCCTAAGAGATTTGAACTTAATCCTGTAAACTTGAGGACCAATTGAAGGATGTTCGATAAAGAAGTGATCTGATGGATTTTACTTCTTAAAAAGATCACTTGGGCATCAGAGACAGTAGGAAGGAAATAATGCTGGATGTGAATTAATACTATCAGCTGGCTACTGTGGTAAGAAATAATGAGGATCTGAAGCTGAGAAGCAGCAGTGGGGATGTAAAATAAACGGAGATATTTAGAAGTCAGGAAAATGAAAGTTTCATGTGATGTGTACGGAGGCTGTCAAAGCTACCTTTCAGATTTCTGGACTTAGAAGAGGTTTCTTCAAACATAAAATAAGATAGGAAACATAAGAGAAGGGGCTTCTTTGGAGGAGATAACAAATTGCTTAATTTGGGCATGTTGAAATTGGTATGCATGTAGACCCTGTAAGTAAAAAAAGGTCTAACAAATGATAATTAAGTGAATTTTGACCTTAGGATAGAAGTTTTTGTTCAGGTTATATTATTCAGAATTCTAAACACATAGGTGGTTTGTAAAACCATGGATTTCTATGAGCCATATGCACTGTTTAATGACTAAAAACTTGCTAAAACATTTTGAAGTATTAGATATTTTTGAATATCAGTTGCAGTGGGATTTCCAAGGTGTATGTTTTTGTGAGGAGGGAAAGGTTCTTGAAAACATTGAGGCATACATAAGCACATTTTAATAATTCACCATAGGCATGATGTAGTCATAGAGTTATCTATGAAACAATTATTTTTTTAACTTTCATAATATTAAATATTTATTAAGCATTTTTAACATGCCCATGCAAAAATGGCCAAGTTAATAGCAACTACAATATAAGAAGACACAAACAGAAGCTAGATGCCTGCCTACATAGGTTAAGAAATGAATTTGCAAAACCATAAATATTATTCAAATAATTAAAAAAGTGAGTCAATGGTAAATAAGTTAAATCTAATCGAGTGGTGAAGCATCCTGACCCAAGATTGCTGTTGTTTATCTACCTTAATTAGGTGATAAAGTCCAAAAATGATTAAATCTTAAAGTCAAAGAAAGGACTTAGGCTGTGAAATAAATCCTAGTTTTAGAAATTACATTTAAGTTCTCAACATTGGCATTGAGATTATAGCTGAACTCAATCTGCCTCATGTGATTACAGGGAACACATGCTAGATACATATGCTCTCAATCCCATGACCTGACCAAAAATCCAATTTCTAGACAATCTAAGTACACTGAGAAACTCACACTAAACCATTCTGGTGTGTGATTCTAACTCTAAATTCACTTGATCTTATATAATGTATAAGGATTTAACAACCAGAGAAAGCATACAAATATAGTAAATCAAATCTGTATCTTTAGTGCTTTTATAAGTTTATAAATAGTTGTGGATATTTGGTTATTAAGGTATAATATTTAAAATAATCTGACACTACATGATAAAAGATCTTTTTTATTCCAACTTAAAATGCTAAATAATAATTTATTTTACATTAGTGATTTTAAGATGAAAATTTAGCTAACTTTGCAAACATAATAGGATGTTCAGAAAAACTTATAAATGACTGGATTTATAAATTTCAATGTGGGATTTATAGGACTATGTAAGTGACTGAATAGACAAAGTGTTTAAAATAAAATGTATGTATGCATTTTATAATATTTAGAGAGACAATTAAATTCATTTTTAAAATACTTGAGCATTTTGGTAAACACCTGAAGTGCATAAAGAGAATATTTATAAATGTAATTCATAATATTTACTGAAACTTATTCACCTATGTAGCCAAAGTTCTTTTAAGTACAATTACAGAATTTTACAAACCTGATAAATAATGAAATATTTTAAATCAATTTTCAAAGTTAAAATATAATTAGCATTTGAATTTTTATTTTTTACAAAATGGCATATTGATTTTTAAAAATCATGTAAACCCAAACAATCACATCTGTACATCTTCAGAAAACTAAATTCACACTGACAACTGACATTCACATCCCCCAACAAAGGGTAGATATGTTTAAATATCTAATTTATAAAGTGAATGTGCAAATCAATATGATCCATAGTAAAAAATCATTTGAACAGTGAATAACTGTACTTTTGAAATTTGATCACTATTCTTTTTCTTTTTTTTTATTATGTTATGTTAGTCACCATACAATACATCATTAGTTTTTGATGTAGTGTTCCATGATTCATTGTTTGCGAACGTATTATTTTCTACTGGCATAATGTATTTGTGGAGTGTATCTCACTTCTAGACTTTATTTTTCTTTAAGAAATGGTGCACAAAACAAATGAACTCTCAGCCTGAATGAAATAGAATGCCAACACATCTATTGATGAAAATTACAATGAACACATTACAAATTTTCATTTGTATTACAAATGAAATATTACAAAATTACAATTTTCATCCATTGATGAAAATTACAATGAATATTATAATATTTCATAATTTTTTTTTGGAAAAACACAAGGGTATAGATAGGGTACCTCTTCTTTCCAATGAAAAATGTAAGAAATGCTCCCTTAATATAGCCCTTTAAAAATTGTAGGTTCCCTGATTTAAAATTACCATCTATACAAGGAGTTTGAGAGTATAGGATTAGAAGAGAGAAAATGTGAAGAAAGAAAATGTGTGAAAGACTTTTTTAAGGGCAGTTTATTTGATTAAAGGGATATAATTTATGGGGTGCAAATCACAGAATGAGGAAGATACTAGTGTTTAATTAGAAGGATTAAGATGATTATATTTTTGTATATTTAAACCATTCTAATAATAGTGTTACCATATGATTAAGTGTATATAAACATATATTTAAATAAAATTAAAATGTGTCAAATGACATTTTTTTCCTCAGCTTCACTGAAAAGAAATATAACTATATAACATATAATCATATAACTTGTGTAAGTTTAAGGTGTACAACATTATGGTTTTGCCGGGAATGGCCAGCAATCCCTGTACTGACAGATGAAAAGTTTACTCCAAACTTTGCTGTGAAAGAGAGGGGAAGGCAAGGGGGTTAATGCTCAGAGACAAGACCCTTTGCTCTTTGCTCATGTTTTTCTTGGGCCTTCAGGATAATCACAAATCCTTATCAGTTTCTCAAGCATATGATGTGTGATAAGGGGTCTTACTGAACTAGGAGGATCTGTTTACAGAAAAGATAGATATGCTAAGCTGAGTGTTCCACGAGTTCTGCTAAACATAGCCTAAGGGACAATGCATACTCTCTTAGATCACAGGGCTGCTGTTTGGGCTAAGAAGGCTTCAGGAAGGCAACTCCCCAGGGCATTCCAAAAGCAGAGTGGTCACGCAGGCCTTGGCATTCCAAAGACCTACACTCTCTCCAAAACCTCCATCGCCCCAGCGGCCTCCATGTTACATTTTAGCAAGCCAGGTATTATGGCTGATTTCATGCTCTACATTAACCCCAACAGGTTTGATATATAGAAATATTTTTTTTAAGATTTTATTTATTTATTTGACAGAGAGAGACACAGCGAGAGTGGGAACACAAGCAGGGGGAGTGGGAGAGGGAGAAGCAGGCTTCCCATGGAGCAGGGAGCTCGATGTGGGGCTTGATCCCACGGAGCAGGGAGCTCGATGCGGGGCTTGATCATGACCTGAGCCGAAGGCAGACGCTTAACGACTGAGCCACCCAGGTGTCCCTATATAGATATTTTTAAATAATACCACAAAAAGGTTAGTTAACAATTCATTACCTCACATAGTTACATTTTTTGTGTGATGAGAACTTTTAAGATCTACTTTCATAGTAACTTTCAAGTACACAATATGATATTGTTAACTAAAGTTACAATGCTCTACACTATATACCCAGAACTTAATCACCTTATAATTGGAAGTATACACCCTTTGAACAATAACATCCATTTTCCTCACCTCTCCCCCTGGCAACCACCAATCTACACTGTGTTTCTATCATTTGTTTTTTCTTGGGTTCTCCATATTAGTGATATCATACAGTGTTGTTTTTTATGCCTGATGCTAAATATTATATCAAAGTATATTTTTTTCCATTTCTTGTTAACTGAAAAAAAAAAAAATACATTCATTGGAGTTGTAACTCTAATTATGTTGCCAAAAAGCTGTGCTAAAGTATTTGGTACAGATAAATGGGACACTGGGAAGTTGAACGGTCTTAATTTGAGCTGTGACTAAGCTTTATTCCACTTCTGCAGCTTCCTAGACCATGGAGATCCATCTAGGTTTCCCTTATCTGAAAGTTTTAATGTCAGGTCCTTTCCAGAAATAGACACAGTATTGTGCCAAAATGCATAGACATTCTCTAATGATGAGCAATTTACTCTAAGAGGTATAAAGTATTTTCTCTCAAACAACAGGAAGTCTTTGTTTACCATATTTGCCATTTTTAAATAAAAAGAGATACCCAATATTTTGTATGTCGATTTCTATTTTGAACAGAATCATTTTAGTCAATATATCCTCAACTGTATGTAAAAAATTTTATAATAATAAGAGCTCAGTTTATTTTTTTAATTTTAAAAAAAGATTTTATTTATTCATTTGACAGAGAGAGAGAGTGAGCACAAGCAGAGGGAGGGGCAGAAAGAGGGAGAAGCAGGCCCCCTGCTGGGCAGGAAGCCCAATGTAAGGCTCAATCCCAGGACCTTGGGATCATGATTTAAGCCAAAGGCAGATGCTTAACCAACTGAGCCACCCAGGTGCTTCAAGAGCTCAGTTTAAACTATGAAACTTAAATATGTATTCTGAACACTTACCTTTTTGGTGTGTGTGCATTATGAAATATACTGGTAATTGATACTAAAATCAAGACAGTATCAGAGTGGAGACTGAGAAATATGAACTATGAACAAAAGTTATGATATTTTTTATTTTGGACAGTGCTTTTTTATCTAAAGAATAATACACATGTGTGGAAGCACAAGCATGCACATGCATAATTCTATTTTATCTTTAAAAATTTGTGTACATTTTGTAGAGTTTATGTACACATATAAGCAAGGTATTTATGATTTGTGACAAAATGTTTTATTGCAATACAAATGACTAAATTATCATGAAAAATTTATATCTCCTTGATATAATGACAAAACTACAGGTATTTTATTAAGAATTAGGGTGATGGGGCAGGACAGAAGCATGAAGCATGAAAAGAACAAAGTAGATACATTCTTCTCTGAAGATGGCCTTGCTATACGCTATACAAGTTTAAATCTAATACAAACCACATCTTGTCAATATGACACTATTTTTTTAATTATTTCTTCTGAAAGTACATTTATATTTGAATTTGCACACTGGGTTAACATTTTTACCCTTTTCTTCATGTGACCCTATAGACACCCACTGACAAAAGCTCATTTGTAAGTAGAAATGCTCATTCTAAACTTTTCTATAATTCTGTCTATTCACTAGACATATGAATCCTCTTCAAGTATGTGTTACCTAGACCAATGTTTAATCCCCACTTTCCTATGTCCATCCTAGCTCACACTTCCTTTAACTTGATCATGTCTAAGAACTGGTACTAATAAATATTGATGTAATTTACTGTGAGTGTAGAAAATAATCATGAAATTTCCATTTAAAAATTGCAAGTTGCCTTAGATAGATAAGTTTTTTTTTCCAAATACCATATGATGAGCCATTGTTTCATTCTATTTTGTGTACCACAGTGTATATATAATCTATGAACAATCTGTTTAAATTGCGAGACTTACATTTCTAGAATTTGAATTTATATTTACAGATACCAATAATTCATAGTCTAAGGTCAAAAGAACAGATTTATTACTATTCCATTTAAAAGTGCCCCTTAATTTATTGAAAATCAAATTATAATCCAAAATAAATTAAAATCAAAAGAATAGACATCTTTCAAAATAAAACTTCAATGCAAAATTAATATAGAAGGCATTTTAGACATTGCAGTATGTGTTGTTTGTTTTTTTCTATATATGATTTTTTTTATAATAAGACAAATCAAGAATTAGCTAACAAAATACATAATATAAACTTGCAATTTAAAAAATGGAATTCTCTATGGAATAAATCTGTACATCTTAACGTAGTAAACCTTTGGTTTTTTTGTGTATTATATACATATATAGACAATACATGCACACACACATTCTCACATATTTGAGTATTTTGTTTTTAAAAGTGGAACTGGCTTAGTATTATTCATTCCCACAGGCCAAGGAAATGACATTAATTTAGCAATTTCATTTAGCCTTTGAGCACTATCAATGAGGCATCATAAATTATTTGTTTGCTTATTTACTTGTAAACAAATACTGTTGTACTTTAAAATGTAAATACTACAGGATTTGGGAATATAAATGCTCATAACATAGTAGAAAGTGAGGCAAACTAGTAATAGCTATTGTGCATAAATACTATAAGTTAGGTTATGCACAAATGAAGAAAGTGGTAGGAAAGAGGGAGTGACCAGCTTTACTTGTGAGAAATCAAAGAAAAAATAATAGAGACTATATTCCAAATGAATATGAAATATGAGTAGGGAACAAGCCCAAAGAGAAAGTGCATTTTAGGTCTATACAAACCAATGAAGGAGCAGGATATGTTCAAGAAATAACAAATTGTATAATATGACAAAAGTAAATTGGAAAAAGAAGGAAGTTGGTAGCTCAAAGCTTGACAGAAATGTAGATGTCAGATCAAGCACAATATCATTCAGTGTACACAGAAGAGAGGAACTTATTATGTACACAAATGAAATTCATTATATATTTTTTAAAAAGTAAAGATTTCATTTAGATTTTATTCTTATCACATTGGCAGCATGTTAGATGTGAACAGTATGTGCAAATGTAGACAGATGCTTTGTCAGAAATTATGAAGAATAAACAAAAGAAATGTCAGAAGGAAATGGAAGAACATGTAACAGTCATTGAAGATATTAAGTTATAGGATTCCATAAATAATTTAGAGACTAAGATAAGAGGAGAGAGAAGACACACTTTCTTACACTCTTGTTGAGGACCAGTTGACTGTATATGCATGGGTTTATTTCTTGGTTTTCTATTTCATTTCATTAGTCTACATGTCTGTCTTTAGTCCGATACATAGCTATTTTAATTACTGTAGCTTTTTAATATATTTTGAAACTATGAAGTGTGATGTCTCCAGCTTTATTCTTCTTCCTCAAAATTGCTTTGACTATTTTTGTTTTTGTGGTTCCATAAAAATTTTAGGATTGTTTGTTCTATTTCTGTAAAAAATGTCATTGTGAGATTGATAAAGATTGCATTGACTCTATACATAGCTTTGAGTAATTTAGACATTTTAATAATATTAATTCTTCCAACCCATGAACATGAAATGCCTTTCCATTTATTTGTGTCTTCCTTCTTTTTTCTTTTTCATTGTTGTTATGTAGTTTCCAGTTTACAACTCCTTGATTAAGTTTAGCTCTCAGTATTTTATTTTTTTATGCTATTGTAGATGGGAAAAGGATAGTCTCCTCAACTTATGATGTTGTGAAAACTGGATTCATGCTAAAGAATGAAATCAACCCTTATCTTACACAATACACAAAACTCAACTCAAGATGGAATAAAGATTTAAATGTAACATCTGAAACTTAAAACGCTTAGAAGAATGCATATGGGACAAGCTTTATGACAGTTGTCTAGGCAATGTTTCTTATGTGTTACCACAAAAGCATGAACAACAAAAGGAAAAACAAGTTGAATTTCATCAAACTGAAAAGCTTCTATATAGCAAGAGAAAAAAACAGAAAAAAAGGCAACTTATGAAAAGAGAGAAATTATTTGCAAATCATATATTTGATAAGAAGTTAATATCCAAAATGCATAAGGAATCACTACAACTCAATAGCAGAAACAAACAAACAAACAAATACTTGAGTAAGAAATGGGCAAAGAACTTGAATAGGCATTTCTCCAAAGAAGACATGTAAATGACCAAAGTGTACATAAAAAAAATGCTACCCTCATTAATCATTAGGGAAATGTAACTCAAAATGACAATGAGATATCACCTCACACATGCTAGGATGGATATTATAAAATCAAAACTCTGTGTGTGGGTATCAGGGTGTGTGTGTGTGTGTGTGTGTGTGTTTGTGTGTGTCGGAACCCTTATAACATGTTAATGGGAATGTAAAATTGTGCAGCTGCTTTGAAAAGAACAGTATGGAGATGCCTCAAAAAATTAAAAATGGAACTACCATATCATCCAAAAATACCACTTCTGAGTAAAATCCAAAAAGAATGAAATCAGGCTCTTGAAGAATATCTGCACTCCCATGTTCATTATAACATTATTCACAATAGCCATGATATGGAAACAACTAAATGCTAATCAATGGATCAATAAAGCAAAAGTGGTAGATAGACACATATAATGGACTATTATTCAACCTTATAAAAGAAGGAAATCCTGCCATGTGCAACAATATGGATGAACCTGGAGGACACTATGCTAAGTGAAACAAACCCATTACAGAAGGACAAATACTGCATGATTCCACTTGTATAAGGTATCTAAAATAGTCAAACTTCTAGAAACCATAATGATGGTTACCAGGGGCTGGATAGAGGGGGAAGTAAGGAGTTGCTCTTCAACAGGTACGGTTTCAGTTATACAAGATGAAGAAGTTGTAGAGATCTGTACAACATTGTTTCTGCAGTTAACAATGCTGTATTGTGCACATAAAAATTTGTTAAAAGAGAGGATCTCATTCAAATGTTCTTACCACAATTAAAAAAAAAAACACCATTTTAGACAATCCTATGTGACTCTGTTTTCTCTGAACTCCAGTAAAATGAGGTAAAAGAAGTATGTACATGTGTATTGCAAAAGAGAACAGAAAAAGTGCCAACAAAATCCTGCAAATGAGAGAGTGATGAACAAATTGTTAAAAACTTATCAGAGTAAAGAAAGCTGAATTTTATGTAATAAAAAGGGGAAAGCCATAATTTTGTTAGAGGAACTCCATTCCAGAAATTCAATAAATCCAGGTTCCAGATGTCTGTGAAGGAACCAGTATAATGTGAGACCAAAAACAGAAAGACTATTTTAACCACTGTGTAAGTTACACCTGGAAATCACTCTCCAGCTCTGGCAATCAGGTTATTGCCCTTCAGCAGGGGAGCTGCCCTTAGGGAAACAAAGTAGAATGGAGAGCAGACATGAGGTTCTGAACTGAAACCAACTGAATTCAATAAAACCTGTGCATATTGACTGATAAGATGTCCTTCTATCTTTCCAAATCATATCTCAAATTCTGACTATTATAACTGCTAAGAAAAAAAATTGTACTAAAAGATAACAATAAAACATAAAAACTTTTTTTAGAAAAAAATATAAAAATATAAAAACCCTGTGTTTGGGCGCCTGGGTTGCTCAGTTGTTAAGCGTTTGCCTTCGGCTCAGGTCATGATCCCAGGATGCTGGGATCGAGTCCCACATAGGGCTCCCTGCTCAGCAGGAAGCCTGCTTGTCCCTCTCCCACTCCCCCTGCTTATGTTCCTGCTCTCGCTATCTCTCTCTCTCTGTCAAATAAATAAATGAAATTAAAAAAAAAAAAACCTGTGTTTAAGTAGAAATGTTCATAATAGTGAATGCATATTATACATACATGCATATGCATGCACACACACTAATTTGAGCAAAAGTCTCAAAATACTAAAGCATGCAAACCTAAATAAAATTTAAATAACCATATTAGGATGGGCTCCATGGTTTTCAAAAATAAATGATGTAGAAATCATAGCTGATTTCAACTTAAATGTAAAACATCATTAAATCAACTTGGTGATGTTATGAATGGTTAAAATGCCATGACTACTGGGAATTGAAAGGAAGCAAAAATTATATTTCTGAGATGGTAACGAAAAGTAGGTCAAATGCAGGCAGCCAGAGACGGATGTGCATATGTAATAGGAATCCTTATCATTTATTTATTTTATAATTTATGTAGAGACTCATTCATGCCCTAAAGACTCTAAAATTCAGTTTTAAAATGATGATAAGATGATCTTACTCAAGGTAGGCTTACAAAACTCTCAGAAATATTAATCACACTATTAGCAACTCAATTTAAACTAGGATTTAAGATAAATCCCTGGAGTGGTGTGGCCTTCCTTATGTATGTTAATGTTTATTTGCTTTGCCCTCTCTTATGACTTCCTCTCTGAATAATCATAGATTTAATGTAAATGAAAAGACATGGAGTTAAGCCAAAAGAAATTCCAAAATTAAATGTATATAAGCAGCATAGTTTAATATAGTATTCAGAAATAGTTTATTTAGTTGTCCTCACCATAAATTGAATTTAGCTCTCACCCCTAGAATTATTCACTTGGCAAAATATATTCACAAATAATCACAGGGTGAATTTATCCCATCATTAACATTCACTTTATGATTTTCTACAAATTTTACCAAAGATTTTCATTTCCTGTGATTTTCACCGTAGTATTATGAAAACAACTTCAGTTAGTAATTAGAATTGAAAAATGTCTAATTGCATGTAAGTTACTCTCACAGTGTTGTTTATATTTATGAAAGAGATTTTACTCATTTTTAAAATTGAAGACTAAAAGTAAATCCAACCATTGTCACATAAAACATTACATAAATAATAATTTAAAAACCCAGCAGCCTAAATATTAGATATGAATACCAAGAAAGTTTTCTTTTAAAATTTAATTTTATAGGCCATAGGTACTTTCTAATTTTTTAGGAAAAATCTTTATTAGATATGATGCCTTCTTTTAAATGTCTCTTTCTATACACATCCATAAATTATATTCTGTTCACCTGGGGACTATAAACTATTGGTTTCAGTCAAGCTTCTTTTCACTTATGACCACATATATGCATACAAAATAATTTGGCTCCCTAAATAAGATACTATCTACCAGCAATGAGCCAGATACTGATTTTATTTTTGAAACAGCAACATGCTACATAAATTTAGCTATTCCAATAAAATATCCAATAAAAAAATTCCAGCCAGCTATTTTTGAGAAGTGGACAAGTTTATTCTGGAATTTAAAGTAAATGCAAATTTCCTAGAATAGTCAAAGCAATTTTTTAAGTGAAAAATAAAGGATGAATTAGAATACATAAAGGTACATTAGTAATAGTAATAGTAATAGTAGTAGTAGTAGTAATAGTAGTATTTGTGAAAGGAGAAAAATGTATATCAATGAAGATAGTTGAAGACCGGGGCACCTGGGTGGCTCAGTTGTTAAGCGTCTGCCTTTGGCTCAGGTCATGATCCCAGGGTCCTGGGATCGAGCCCCGCATCAGGCTCCCTGCTCGGCAGGAGGCCTGCTTCTCTCTCTCCCACTCCCCTTGCTTGTGTTCCCTCTCTCACTGTGTCTCTCTCTGTCAAATAAATAAATAAAATCTTTAAAAAAAAAAAAGATAGTTGAAGACCAACCCATAAATGATATATCAATCTTCAATAAAGGTGTCAAATTAACACATTAGGGACACATACATCATATCATACATACACACTGACTTAACATGGAGTCATAGACCTTATTTAAAAAGTTATTATAACTGTAATACTTCTAGAAGAAAACAGCACAAACTATTTCGCTCTTGCTTATGGGCAAAGATTTCTCAAACACTACACAGATATACATACAATTAAAAATAATAATTGAAAAAAATAAAAATAATATTTGATAATTTATTTGCTCTGAAACACAGCTATCAAATGAAAAATATAACACCAAATGGCAGAAATTATTTTAGTACATACACCTGGTAAAGAACTCATGTACAATATATGAGACAAAAAATGAAATATCAACAAAGTTTTGGACACGTCACATAAACACACAAAAAGATACTAGATGTGAAGCAATCAAAACTCTCATACACTGCTAGAACAGATTTAAAATGGTATGAACACTTCAGATAACACCTGTATGTTCCTTATAAAGTTCAATACGCACCATTCATAAGAGCTTGGCCTTTACCAAGAAATACGAAAACACAAGGCCACAGAAAGAATTAACAAGAATGTCCGTAATAACTTTTATTCTAACAGCCAAAAATTATGAACAACTCAAATGCCTCTCAATAAGGTAATTGATAAATGTGGTATCTCCATGCTATAGAACATTACTCAGTATTAAGAAGGAACTATCAGTACAACAACATGGATAGATCTCAAAATCATTATGTTCAGTGAAAGAAGTTAGACACCAAAATGTACTGACAACATATATAAAATTCCAAGGTGCCTGGGTGGCTCAGTCGTTAAGCGTCTGCCTTCGGCTCAGGTCATGTTCCCAGGGTCCTGAGATCGAGTTCCGCATCGGGCTCCCTGCTCGGCAGGGAGCCTGCTTCTCCCTCTCCCAGTCCCCTGCTTGTGTTCCTGCTCTCTCTGTCAAATAAATAAATAAAATTAAAAAATATATATATATATATAAAATTCCAGATAACTCAAACTAATATGTAAAAAAAGAGAGCATATTATTGATTCTATGGTGCCAAGGACATAAGAAGTGATTGCCGACAGTGGTACAAAAAAATATTGATGGGTTATGGAAATGTTCTGTCTCCTGATTTTGCAATGGTTTCATGGGTGTACATTTGTTAATATTCCTCAAATTTTACACTTTAACTGAGCACATTGATGTTAAAAAAAAAAAGAAGAAAGTTCACAGGAACTATCATGTAGTAAAACTTTCTATATTCTTAAGCTTTCAACACTTTCAATATTCCTGTTATTAGGTAATGAGATTATGATATATGGCTTGCTAGCTTTCAACACTTTCAATATTCCTGTTATTAGGTAATGAGATTATGATATATGGCTTGCTATGAAAATTCAATGGTTACCAAAAAATATAAATGCAAATGAATAGATATATCCACTGTTTAGAGCAAATGTCATAATTTTAATTCATCCTTATTTTAAAAATATTAATTTATAACACACATCTAAAAGTAATTAGACTTAGAAATGTTTTTGAACTTTAGCCTCTTACTGCTTAGTAATAGAATTTATTACATTGATAGTTATTAAAGATATTTTAAACAATAGTTTTGAGGACATGTTCTGGGGTCACAACCATGGCTAAGAAAATTATGCATATGTATGAATGTACTGAGACAAAGTTTGAACCCTTGCAAAATTAGTCATTTTTGACCTTTAGTATTAGTGGCCTATCTCTGGGTGCAAATCCCTAAAGATAGTGCTAGAACACTACTACTGAATGACCCTCTTTTACCCTGTACTGTTTAAGTATTTAATGTGAGAATGAAATGTGTTCACCCATAAAAGTATGTTACCATAATTCATGTGACTTATTATAGCTATTTTAAAAACAATATACATTCCTCTCAAAATTTGGCCTTTGATAGTTTAAAATAAGTTCTTTCTTTTAATTTTAAAAACAGCTTTATTGCAGGATTATTAATATACAAAAAATGCATTTTTATGTATAAAATTTGACAAGTTGACGTATAGTTGTAAAACCATGCACAGTTAGGATAATAGACATATCCATTACTTCCAAAAGCTTCCTCATGTCCCTTTTTTTTTTAAATGAATACATTCTATCATGATTTAAGAAAATACCATTCTATGTTAATGTAAAACCTTGCTGTTCAAATGTGTAAGTTTCTCCATGGGTATTAAGTCTTTTGAAAAGATGCAAATTATTTAAAATTTTAATGCTAGTAAACATACAGTGTAATATTAGTTTCAGCTGTACGATATATGAATCAACACTTCCACACAACACCTGGTGCTCATCACAGCACGTGCCCTCCTTAATCCCCTTCACCTATTATACCCATCTCCCACCCACCTCCTCTCTGGTCACCATCTGTTTGTTCTCTAGAGTTAAGAGTCTGTTTTTTGGGTTTTCTCTTTTTTCTTTGTTTGTTTGTTTGTTTGTTTTGTTTTAAAATAAGTTCTTGAGACTAAAGGGTGTCCCTTCATATCAGTAGCCCCACTACCCAGCATAGTGTCCCATACAGAGTAGGTATTTCATATATTTACTGAATATATATGTACATATATAACACTGCTTAATCAGGAGGTTAAACAGAACCTCTGACTATGCTCTGGCTTTAGAGACATAAAGCAATTTGAATGCTTAAGAAATTAAAAGCTTTAGATAGATTTTACTAACAAAATTAATTCAGCATGGCAACGGGGTGAATATTCTTCCTAATACATATTGTGTAGCCTGTGAAAATTTCATACTAATCATAATAAAGCTGTTATTTATTTCTCCCAAGCTGCAAATATATATTCTATTTTGCTTCAATTCTCATTCCCCAACTGTTTTGTTTTGTTTTTTTCATTTTCTAGGTATTAATGATAATCTGGCTAATTTGGAACAGTATTATTGGAGAACTTTCTATATCCTTTTTGCTATAGGAGGGCAAAGAAAAGGAAGTGAGAGAATTCAGTTTATTGAATATTTACTGAGTCCTTCAATATATCACACAAAGTGTTTGTGTTAGAACAAATAGTAAGACATTTTGCTTTTCTTTTTGTAGTCTGTAGGAAGAGTTTACAGACTAATGAGGATCGATAATAGATTGTGATAACTTTGTTGGAAGTTGGAAATTGCATCTCATGATTTATCAGTATTCTTAAAAGTTAACTTATTCCATACATGAAAAATAGAATTTCACTATGTGGTTTGGTTTTAAGTCATTTGCTACAGCTATATGTAAGAATTAAAAAAGAGAGAGAAAAGGGGTAAAATTTCAATAAGTTTTGTTTAATAAATGATTTAAAGCAACTTGTCTGCTGGTAAAACAATATAGTTTTTCCACCATCCCCTTCAATAATTCTTTTCCTTTTTGTCAAGGGGATTTTTCCACAAGTAATGCAAAGAATGCAAGAAAAAGACAGAAGTATGTAGTTTCATTTCAAGAAATCAAACTTACGACTTATATTACCAGGCAACATAATTATATTAGTCTGGATAATATTATACTTGTGTATTTAAATAGTGCTACTTGGAACTATCTGGTTTTGAACTGAGAATCAAGAAATATATCTTATATCATTTCTTTTAATAATATTTCAAAGGATATAATCTAAATTAAAAATATGTTTTTCAAAATACTTGAGATACTGGAATTCTCAAAAATAAATAATAATCTCAAGAACCTAAGCATTTTTTAATCCTCAGAATTATGTATGGAAAATAAAGTACTATAGTTAATCATATGCTTTGAGAGTTATTTTCAAGTGCCAGATAAGACTCGTTAGAAGATTTGAACAGTTGCACTTTATGCTACTTCTACTTAACTCTTACACAAGATGGTGAGCAATTAAGCCTAATACAAGTAATTCTATTACAAAATACATATTATTTTGAGTTTAATTAGATCCTCCATTCATTGCATGGCAGCTGTAGTCACTTCTACTCAATTTAAAAGGAAATAAATTCTTTGGTAATTCATAATATGAATAAGAGATTCAAAATTCTAATTGAAATGACACTACTGACAAATAATTTATGCAAATTCTTCCAATCAATTCTAGTTATATAATTATTTAAAAAAATTAGGATGGTACTTATTTTTTTATGTTCAAAATAAAATACCATATAGCCAAGTTTGGAAATTTAAAGATACCTTGATAAGACTGTTTTGATATGAAATTTTGTTATTTTCTAAATAAGCATACAAGAATTATACCTAAGTGAAACTATTTGTGTTTTTTAGGATCACAGCAGGAGGGACTTGGTGGTGGTTCTAACTTCCTGCAAGTCAAGAACCATGTAGTCTGGTAGTAGCTACAATCTTGAAAGATAATATAGCTCAGCAGTGTATAAAATTCTAAATTAAAAGCTGTTACCACCACCCCATTTCAGCAGGAAGCAGCCAGAGTGGTCTTTGTCCCATTTCCTAATGGCAGTTAAGGTTACTATTCCAGGGGGAGGAATGAGTAAGGGACAGGAGGGGCTAGGTAGGGAGAGATAGATAGGGGGCTATGTGATCAGGCTCACAGAAATCCTAAAAATGTGGAGGTGTGGGGAAACCAGAGATAAGGGAACAAACTGGACCACCCTGCCCTAGGACCACCCTGCCCTAGACATGGGGGATGGGTGTCTTTTATGATAATCACCTGTGACCAACAAAGAATAACCAGACCCTAAAAAGGAAGTAAGCCATTGAATGTTATCACTAGTCCTTGCTCAATGGTGATATCAATAGAGATGCTAAAAGAATTTAAGTCCCCTGGTTAGCTTTCTACAAAAGACCAACCCTAAAGGCCTTCAGTGGGAACCCTGCCTGTTGGACCCCTGTCACTCCTAAGAGCTTTTTCTTTATCCTTGCTTAATAAACTTCTATCACTTTAAGCACTCTCCTTTGTCTGAGAGATTCATTCTTCCACTCTGTGAGACAAGATACTAGCTCTCCTGCATCAGAGCTACTATTATTTTTGACCCTTTATAAATGATGAATTGGAAGTAGAGAAATATTTGTTAGTTTGATTTAAGTCACACATTTTGCAAGTAATTGAAATGGGATTCAAATCCAGACTAACTAGAAAACTTGTGTCTTTACCAAGTAATACAAGAAAAGAATGAGGAAAAACACAAAATTTGAATGACAGGAGTATGAACATCCTCCTAAAATTAGTCCCAGGAGAAAAAAGAGAATAAAGAGAAGCAATAATTAAATAAGAATGGAAAATTTTCCAGAATGAGGAGAAAACATAAGATCTCTGATCAAGAAGGTCTATTGAGTTGTAAGCACACAGACATAGTGTAGTAAAATTTAAGTATATCTAAAACAAGAGAAATTTTCAAAACTTCCCTGAAGGAGAAATATGGGTCATAAATAAGTAAATGAGAATCAGATTTCTAGTTGCAATAAAAATATGAAGTAATGTTTTAAAAGTTTTGAGGTAACAGTTTTTGCTTCTTATTTATTTATTTATTCAGTGAGTAAAGTGATAGAAGTTTATTAAGCAAGGATAAAGAAAAAGCTCTTAGGAGTGACAGGGGTCCAACCGGCAGGGTTCCCACTGAAGGCCTTTAGGGTTGGTCTTTTATAGAAAGCTAACCAGGAGACTTAAATTCTTTTAGCATCTCTATTGATATCACCACTGAGCAAGGACTAGTGATAAAACTTTCAATGGCTTACTTCCTTTTTAAGGTCTGGTTATTCTTTGTTGGTCACAGGTGATTATCATAAAAAAGACACCCATCCCCCATACCTAGGGCAGGGTGGTCCTAGGGCAGGGTGGTCCAGTTTGTTCCCTTATCTCTGGTTTCCCCACACCTCCACTTTTAGGATTTCTGTGAGCCTGATCACATAGCCCCCTATCTATCTCTCCTTACCTAGCCCCGCCTGTCCCTTACTCAGCTTTATCAAAAGATCATCGTAAGTCCATAGCATCAACTTTGACTCACCCAGAGAAATATCAAGATTTTAAAGGGTACATCTAGAAGCCTTTACTGCAAACTATCACGTTTATTTCTCCAAAATTCTCTGATGCTAATCAGCCAACTGAATCCTGTAACTCTAACTCCTACCTTCCCTTCTTATACTTTACTTTTTTACCAGGTGCTGAATGTACCTCTCCATCAGTGAGTCCCTGTGCTCTGTGCGTTTGGGAAGCAAGGGGAGGGGTACTAACAGAGTCAAGCAGAAGGTTAGCATTTCATGTATTTAATAATTTTTATGAGAATGGAGAGTCAATCTTCTCCTCTGTGATTCTCATAACTTCCACAGCTTAAGAAGAATGTTTTAGGCCATGATTGTGAGGATTATGTTTTGTTGTTTTTGTTGTTCTGATCTACTGCATGATTCAAAATGTGGTCTAACCTCTTTGGATCTTTTGTCTTCTTTAGTGAGATTCTTATATCTTTGCTACTCAAGTATTGATTTCTATTGATACTGCAAAGTATGATCAAAGTTCTCAAGCACATCTCTAGATACCACCAAGGTAGTTCCAGAGATAATGTCAGTTTTAAATTTCTTCTTCAGATTTCAGACACAAGCTTTTGAAATTGTTTTTAGCTTTTGTTGAATAAAAGAGCTATCATTTTCTCCCCTAATTTTCCACAACTTTAAAATTATTTAAAATGGTATCCTCTGGTATATCTTTCTCATTCAGCATAGGTACTGAGTCAATATTCAAATAATATCTTTTAAAGATTCAATAGCAGATAGGCCTACTTGAATTTTCATGGTGCTTAATACCGTAATTTAATATTGATAAAATGACATTTAAAATTACTTTTGATAATAAAAATGAACACTTAACTAGAACAAGAAATATACATTTAATTTTCATTTAATTCTTATATAAAAATCCAAGTAGTAATACAAATTTTTACAAATGTGAAATAGTGGCTTACTAGGATCACATGGTAAGTCATAGAATCTGAGTCTCTCTTGCCCCAAATTAATGTCCTCTATTGTCCTCTAATGTCCTTTAAAACTTAACACATAAAA
>NW_027797254.1:26014-61118 GCF_054177405.1 Leptonychotes weddellii | reverse complement strand
AAAAAAAAAAAAGAATAAGGTCAACTTTTTTGGAAAACTATAATTACTTTGAAGCAATGATCTTATGCAAATGTATAGTTGGGTAACTGTTAGTATAAGGACTCCCCTGGAATCATCTGAGTTTTCAGAAATCTTAAAATTGTTCTTTTCAAAAAAAATAATGATAAAAATTATAGGTTACATCTAATGAAAATCAAAGTTTTATGTGTTAAGTTTTAAAGGACATTAGAGGACAATAGAGGACATTAATTTGGGGCAAGAGAGACTCAGATTCTATGACTTACCATGTGATCCTAGTAAGCCACTATTTCACATTTGTAAAAATTTGTATTACTACTTGGATTTTTATATAAGAATTAAATGAAAATTAAATGTATATTTCTTGTTCTAGTTAAGTGTTCATTTTTATTATCAAAAGTAATTTTAAATGTCATTTTATCAATATTAAATTACGGTATTAAGCACCATGAAAATTCAAGTAGGCCTATCTGCTATTGAATCTTTAAAAGATATTATTTGAATATTGACTCAGTACCTATGCTGAATGAGAAAGATATACCAGAGGATACCATTTTAAATAATTTTAAAGTTGTGGAAAATTAGGGGAGAAAATGATAGCTCTTTTATTCAACAAAAGCTAAAAACAATTTCAAAAGCTTGTGTCTGAAATCTGAAGAAGAAATTTAAAACTGACATTATCTCTGGAACTACCTTGGTGGTATCTAGAGATGTGCTTGAGAACTTTGATCATACTTTGCAGTATCAATAGAAATCAATACTTGAGTAGCAAAGATATAAGAATCTCACTAAAGAAGACAAAAGATCCAAAGAGGTTAGACCACATTTTGAATCATGCAGTAGATCAGAACAACAAAAACAACAAAACATAATCCTCACAATCATGGCCTAAAACATTCTTCTTAAGCTGTGGAAGTTATGAGAATCACAGAGGAGAAGATTGACTCTCCATTCTCATAAAAATTATTAAATACATGAAATGCTAACCTTCTGCTTGACTCTGTTAGTACCCCTCCCCTTGCTTCCCAAACGCACAGAGCACAGGGACTCACTGATGGAGAGGTACATTCAGCACCTGGTAAAAAAGTAAAGTATAAGAAGGGAAGGTAGGAGTTAGAGTTACAGGATTCAGTTGGCTGATTAGCATCAGAGAATTTTGGAGAAATAAACGTGATAGTTTGCAGTAAAGGCTTCTAGATGTACCCTTTAAAATCTTGATATTTCTCTGGGTGAGTCAAAGTTGATGCTATGGACTTACGATGATCTTTTGATAAAGCTGAGTAAGGGACAGGCGGGGCTAGGTAAGGAGAGATAGATAGGGGGCTATGTGATCAGGCTCACAGAAATCCTAAAAGTGGAGGTGTGGGGAAACCAGAGATAAGGGAACAAACTGGACCACCCTGCCCTAGGACCACCCTGCCCTAGGTATGGGGGATGGGTGTCTTTTTTATGATAATCACCTGTGACCAACAAAGAATAACCAGACCTTAAAAAGGAAGTAAGCCATTGAAAGTTTTATCACTAGTCCTTGCTCAGTGGTGATATCAATAGAGATGCTAAAAGAATTTAAGTCTCCTGGTTAGCTTTCTATAAAAGACCAACCCTAAAGGCCTTCAGTGGGAACCCTGCCGGTTGGACCCCTGTCACTCCTAAGAGCTTTTTCTTTATCCTTGCTTAATAAACTTCTATCACTTTACTCACTGAATAAATAAATAAATAAGAAGCAAAAACTGTTACCTCAAAACTTTTAAAACATTACTTCATATTTTTATTGCAACTAGAAATCTGATTCTCATTTACTTATTTATGACCCATATTTCTCCTTCAGGGAAGTTTTGAAAATTTCTCTTGTTTTAGATATACTTAAATTTTACTACACTATGTCTGTGTGCTTACAACTCAATAGACCTTCTTGATCAGAGATCTTATGTTTTCTCCTCATTCTGGAAAATTTTCCATTCTTATTTAATTATTGCTTCTCTTTATTCTCTTTTTTCTCCTGGGACTAATTTTAGGAGGATGTTCATACTCCTGTCATTCAAATTTTGTGTTTTTCCTCATTCTTTTCTTGTATTACTTGGTAAAGACACAAGTTTTCTAGTTAGTCTGGATTTGAATCCCATTTCAATTACTTGCAAAATGTGTGACTTAAATCAAACTAACAAATATTTCTCTACTTCCAATTCATCATTTATAAAGGGTCAAAAATAATAGTAGCTCTGATGCAGGAGAGCTAGTATCTTGTCTCACAGAGTGGAAGAATGAATCTCTCAGACAAAGGAGAGTGCTTAAAGTGATAGAAGTTTATTAAGCAAGGATAAAGAAAAAGCTCTTAGGAGTGACAGGGGTCCAACAGGCAGGGTTCCCACTGAAGGCCTTTAGGGTTGGTCTTTTGTAGAAAGCTAACCAGGGGACTTAAATTCTTTTAGCATCTCTATTGATATCACCATTGAGCAAGGACTAGTGATAACATTCAATGGCTTACTTCCTTTTTAGGGTCTGGTTATTCTTTGTTGGTCACAGGTGATTATCATAAAAGACACCCATCCCCCATGTCTAGGGCAGGGTGGTCCTAGGGCAGGGTGGTCCAGTTTGTTCCCTTATCTCTGGTTTCCCCACACCTCCACATTTTTAGGATTTCTGTGAGCCTGATCACATAGCCCCCTATCTATCTCTCCCTACCTAGCCCCTCCTGTCCCTTACTCATTCCTCCCCCTGGAATAGTAACCTTAACTGCCATTAGGAAATGGGACAAAGACCACTCTGGCTGCTTCCTGCTGAAATGGGGTGGTGGTAACAGCTTTTAATTTAGAATTTTATACACTGCTGAGCTATATTATCTTTCAAGATTGTAGCTACTACCAGACTACATGGTTCTTGACTTGCAGGAAGTTAGAACCACCACCAAGTCCCTCCTGCTGTGATCCTAAAAAACACAAATAGTTTCACTTAGGTATAATTCTTGTATGCTTATTTAGAAAATAACAAAATTTCATATCAAAACAGTCTTATCAAGGTATCTTTAAATTTCCAAACTTGGCTATATGGTATTTTATTTTG
Source organism: Leptonychotes weddellii (assembly GCF_054177405.1). Classification (NCBI taxonomy): domain Eukaryota; kingdom Metazoa; phylum Chordata; class Mammalia; order Carnivora; family Phocidae; genus Leptonychotes; species Leptonychotes weddellii. Next base: position 58,040 of record NW_027797254.1, on the reverse strand, counting down.
AACATAAAAAAATAAGTACCATCCTAATTTTTTTAAATAATTATATAACTAGAATTGATTGGAAGAATTTGCATAAATTATTTGTCAGTAGTGTCATTTCAATTAGAATTTTGAATCTCTTATTCATATTATGAATTACCAAAGAATTTATTTCCTTTTAAATTGAGTAGAAGTGACTACAGCTGCCATGCAATGAATGGAGGATCTAATTAAACTCAAAATAATATGTATTTTGTAATAGAATTACTTGTATTAGGCTTAATTGCTCACCATCTTGTGTAAGAGTTAAGTAGAAGTAGCATAAAGTGCAACTGTTCAAATCTTCTAACGAGTCTTATCTGGCACTTGAAAATAACTCTCAAAGCATATGATTAACTATAGTACTTTATTTTCCATACATAATTCTGAGGATTAAAAAATGCTTAGGTTCTTGAGATTATTATTTATTTTTGAGAATTCCAGTATCTCAAGTATTTTGAAAAACATATTTTTAATTTAGATTATATCCTTTGAAATATTATTAAAAGAAATGATATAAGATATATTTCTTGATTCTCAGTTCAAAACCAGATAGTTCCAAGTAGCACTATTTAAATACACAAGTATAATATTATCCAGACTAATATAATTATGTTGCCTGGTAATATAAGTCGTAAGTTTGATTTCTTGAAATGAAACTACATACTTCTGTCTTTTTCTTGCATTCTTTGCATTACTTGTGGAAAAATCCCCTTGACAAAAAGGAAAAGAATTATTGAAGGGGATGGTGGAAAAACTATATTGTTTTACCAGCAGACAAGTTGCTTTAAATCATTTATTAAACAAAACTTATTGAAATTTTACCCCTTTTCTCTCTCTTTTTTAATTCTTACATATAGCTGTAGCAAATGACTTAAAACCAAACCACATAGTGAAATTCTATTTTTCATGTATGGAATAAGTTAACTTTTAAGAATACTGATAAATCATGAGATGCAATTTCCAACTTCCAACAAAGTTATCACAATCTATTATCGATCCTCATTAGTCTGTAAACTCTTCCTACAGACTACAAAAAGAAAAGCAAAATGTCTTACTATTTGTTCTAACACAAACACTTTGTGTGATATATTGAAGGACTCAGTAAATATTCAATAAACTGAATTCTCTCACTTCCTTTTCTTTGCCCTCCTATAGCAAAAAGGATATAGAAAGTTCTCCAATAATACTGTTCCAAATTAGCCAGATTATCATTAATACCTAGAAAATGAAAAAAACAAAACAAAACAGTTGGGGAATGAGAATTGAAGCAAAATAGAATATATATTTGCAGCTTGGGAGAAATAAATAACAGCTTTATTATGATTAGTATGAAATTTTCACAGGCTACACAATATGTATTAGGAAGAATATTCACCCCGTTGCCATGCTGAATTAATTTTGTTAGTAAAATCTATCTAAAGCTTTTAATTTCTTAAGCATTCAAATTGCTTTATGTCTCTAAAGCCAGAGCATAGTCAGAGGTTCTGTTTAACCTCCTGATTAAGCAGTGTTATATATGTACATATATATTCAGTAAATATATGAAATACCTACTCTGTATGGGACACTATGCTGGGTAGTGGGGCTACTGATATGAAGGGACACCCTTTAGTCTCAAGAACTTATTTTAAAACAAAACAAACAAACAAACAAAGAAAAAAGAGAAAACCCAAAAAACAGACTCTTAACTCTAGAGAACAAACAGATGGTGACCAGAGAGGAGGTGGGTGGGAGATGGGTATAATAGGTGAAGGGGATTAAGGAGGGCACTTGCTGTGATGAGCACCAGGTGTTGTGTGGAAGTGTTGATTCATATATCGTACAGCTGAAACTAATATTACACTGTATGTTTACTAGCATTAAAATTTTAAATAATTTGCATCTTTTCAAAAGACTTAATACCCATGGAGAAACTTACACATTTGAACAGCAAGGTTTTACATTAACATAGAATGGTATTTTCTTAAATCATGATAGAATGTATTCATTTAAAAAAAAAAGGGACATGAGGAAGCTTTTGGAAGTAATGGATATGTCTATTATCCTAACTGTGCATGGTTTTACAACTATACGTCAACTTGTCAAATTTTATACATAAAAATGCATTTTTTGTATATTAATAATCCTGCAATAAAGCTGTTTTTAAAATTAAAAGAAAGAACTTATTTTAAACTATCAAAGGCCAAATTTTGAGAGGAATGTATATTGTTTTTAAAATAGCTATAATAAGTCACATGAATTATGGTAACATACTTTTATGGGTGAACACATTTCATTCTCACATTAAATACTTAAACAGTACAGGGTAAAAGAGGGTCATTCAGTAGTAGTGTTCTAGCACTATCTTTAGGGATTTGCACCCAGAGATAGGCCACTAATACTAAAGGTCAAAAATGACTAATTTTGCAAGGGTTCAAACTTTGTCTCAGTACATTCATACATATGCATAATTTTCTTAGCCATGGTTGTGACCCCAGAACATGTCCTCAAAACTATTGTTTAAAATATCTTTAATAACTATCAATGTAATAAATTCTATTACTAAGCAGTAAGAGGCTAAAGTTCAAAAACATTTCTAAGTCTAATTACTTTTAGATGTGTGTTATAAATTAATATTTTTAAAATAAGGATGAATTAAAATTATGACATTTGCTCTAAACAGTGGATATATCTATTCATTTGCATTTATATTTTTTGGTAACCATTGAATTTTCATAGCAAGCCATATATCATAATCTCATTACCTAATAACAGGAATATTGAAAGTGTTGAAAGCTAGCAAGCCATATATCATAATCTCATTACCTAATAACAGGAATATTGAAAGTGTTGAAAGCTTAAGAATATAGAAAGTTTTACTACATGATAGTTCCTGTGAACTTTCTTCTTTTTTTTTTTAACATCAATGTGCTCAGTTAAAGTGTAAAATTTGAGGAATATTAACAAATGTACACCCATGAAACCATTGCAAAATCAGGAGACAGAACATTTCCATAACCCATCAATATTTTTTTGTACCACTGTCGGCAATCACTTCTTATGTCCTTGGCACCATAGAATCAATAATATGCTCTCTTTTTTTACATATTAGTTTGAGTTATCTGGAATTTTATATATATATATATATTTTTTAATTTTATTTATTTATTTGACAGAGAGAGCAGGAACACAAGCAGGGGACTGGGAGAGGGAGAAGCAGGCTCCCTGCCGAGCAGGGAGCCCGATGCGGAACTCGATCTCAGGACCCTGGGAACATGACCTGAGCCGAAGGCAGACGCTTAACGACTGAGCCACCCAGGCACCTTGGAATTTTATATATGTTGTCAGTACATTTTGGTGTCTAACTTCTTTCACTGAACATAATGATTTTGAGATCTATCCATGTTGTTGTACTGATAGTTCCTTCTTAATACTGAGTAATGTTCTATAGCATGGAGATACCACATTTATCAATTACCTTATTGAGAGGCATTTGAGTTGTTCATAATTTTTGGCTGTTAGAATAAAAGTTATTACGGACATTCTTGTTAATTCTTTCTGTGGCCTTGTGTTTTCGTATTTCTTGGTAAAGGCCAAGCTCTTATGAATGGTGCGTATTGAACTTTATAAGGAACATACAGGTGTTATCTGAAGTGTTCATACCATTTTAAATCTGTTCTAGCAGTGTATGAGAGTTTTGATTGCTTCACATCTAGTATCTTTTTGTGTGTTTATGTGACGTGTCCAAAACTTTGTTGATATTTCATTTTTTGTCTCATATATTGTACATGAGTTCTTTACCAGGTGTATGTACTAAAATAATTTCTGCCATTTGGTGTTATATTTTTCATTTGATAGCTGTGTTTCAGAGCAAATAAATTATCAAATATTATTTTTATTTTTTTCAATTATTATTTTTAATTGTATGTATATCTGTGTAGTGTTTGAGAAATCTTTGCCCATAAGCAAGAGCGAAATAGTTTGTGCTGTTTTCTTCTAGAAGTATTACAGTTATAATAACTTTTTAAATAAGGTCTATGACTCCATGTTAAGTCAGTGTGTATGTATGATATGATGTATGTGTCCCTAATGTGTTAATTTGACACCTTTATTGAAGATTGATATATCATTTATGGGTTGGTCTTCAACTATCTTTTTTTTTTTTAAAGATTTTATTTATTTATTTGACAGAGAGAGACACAGTGAGAGAGGGAACACAAGCAAGGGGAGTGGGAGAGAGAGAAGCAGGCCTCCTGCCGAGCAGGGAGCCTGATGCGGGGCTCGATCCCAGGACCCTGGGATCATGACCTGAGCCAAAGGCAGACGCTTAACAACTGAGCCACCCAGGTGCCCCGGTCTTCAACTATCTTCATTGATATACATTTTTCTCCTTTCACAAATACTACTATTACTACTACTACTACTATTACTATTACTATTACTAATGTACCTTTATGTATTCTAATTCATCCTTTATTTTTCACTTAAAAAATTGCTTTGACTATTCTAGGAAATTTGCATTTACTTTAAATTCCAGAATAAACTTGTCCACTTCTCAAAAATAGCTGGCTGGAATTTTTTTATTGGATATTTTATTGGAATAGCTAAATTTATGTAGCATGTTGCTGTTTCAAAAATAAAATCAGTATCTGGCTCATTGCTGGTAGATAGTATCTTATTTAGGGAGCCAAATTATTTTGTATGCATATATGTGGTCATAAGTGAAAAGAAGCTTGACTGAAACCAATAGTTTATAGTCCCCAGGTGAACAGAATATAATTTATGGATGTGTATAGAAAGAGACATTTAAAAGAAGGCATCATATCTAATAAAGATTTTTCCTAAAAAATTAGAAAGTACCTATGGCCTATAAAATTAAATTTTAAAAGAAAACTTTCTTGGTATTCATATCTAATATTTAGGCTGCTGGGTTTTTAAATTATTATTTATGTAATGTTTTATGTGACAATGGTTGGATTTACTTTTAGTCTTCAATTTTAAAAATGAGTAAAATCTCTTTCATAAATATAAACAACACTGTGAGAGTAACTTACATGCAATTAGACATTTTTCAATTCTAATTACTAACTGAAGTTGTTTTCATAATACTACGGTGAAAATCACAGGAAATGAAAATCTTTGGTAAAATTTGTAGAAAATCATAAAGTGAATGTTAATGATGGGATAAATTCACCCTGTGATTATTTGTGAATATATTTTGCCAAGTGAATAATTCTAGGGGTGAGAGCTAAATTCAATTTATGGTGAGGACAACTAAATAAACTATTTCTGAATACTATATTAAACTATGCTGCTTATATACATTTAATTTTGGAATTTCTTTTGGCTTAACTCCATGTCTTTTCATTTACATTAAATCTATGATTATTCAGAGAGGAAGTCATAAGAGAGGGCAAAGCAAATAAACATTAACATACATAAGGAAGGCCACACCACTCCAGGGATTTATCTTAAATCCTAGTTTAAATTGAGTTGCTAATAGTGTGATTAATATTTCTGAGAGTTTTGTAAGCCTACCTTGAGTAAGATCATCTTATCATCATTTTAAAACTGAATTTTAGAGTCTTTAGGGCATGAATGAGTCTCTACATAAATTATAAAATAAATAAATGATAAGGATTCCTATTACATATGCACATCCGTCTCTGGCTGCCTGCATTTGACCTACTTTTCGTTACCATCTCAGAAATATAATTTTTGCTTCCTTTCAATTCCCAGTAGTCATGGCATTTTAACCATTCATAACATCACCAAGTTGATTTAATGATGTTTTACATTTAAGTTGAAATCAGCTATGATTTCTACATCATTTATTTTTGAAAACCATGGAGCCCATCCTAATATGGTTATTTAAATTTTATTTAGGTTTGCATGCTTTAGTATTTTGAGACTTTTGCTCAAATTAGTGTGTGTGCATGCATATGCATGTATGTATAATATGCATTCACTATTATGAACATTTCTACTTAAACACAGGTTTTTTTTTTTTTAATTTCATTTATTTATTTGACAGAGAGAGAGAGATAGCGAGAGCAGGAACATAAGCAGGGGGAGTGGGAGAGGGACAAGCAGGCTTCCTGCTGAGCAGGGAGCCCTATGTGGGACTCGATCCCAGCATCCTGGGATCATGACCTGAGCCGAAGGCAAACGCTTAACAACTGAGCAACCCAGGCGCCCAAACACAGGGTTTTTATATTTTTATATTTTTTTCTAAAAAAAGTTTTTATGTTTTATTGTTATCTTTTAGTACAATTTTTTTTCTTAGCAGTTATAATAGTCAGAATTTGAGATATGATTTGGAAAGATAGAAGGACATCTTATCAGTCAATATGCACAGGTTTTATTGAATTCAGTTGGTTTCAGTTCAGAACCTCATGTCTGCTCTCCATTCTACTTTGTTTCCCTAAGGGCAGCTCCCCTGCTGAAGGGCAATAACCTGATTGCCAGAGCTGGAGAGTGATTTCCAGGTGTAACTTACACAGTGGTTAAAATAGTCTTTCTGTTTTTGGTCTCACATTATACTGGTTCCTTCACAGACATCTGGAACCTGGATTTATTGAATTTCTGGAATGGAGTTCCTCTAACAAAATTATGGCTTTCCCCTTTTTATTACATAAAATTCAGCTTTCTTTACTCTGATAAGTTTTTAACAATTTGTTCATCACTCTCTCATTTGCAGGATTTTGTTGGCACTTTTTCTGTTCTCTTTTGCAATACACATGTACATACTTCTTTTACCTCATTTTACTGGAGTTCAGAGAAAACAGAGTCACATAGGATTGTCTAAAATGGTGTTTTTTTTTTTAATTGTGGTAAGAACATTTGAATGAGATCCTCTCTTTTAACAAATTTTTATGTGCACAATACAGCATTGTTAACTGCAGAAACAATGTTGTACAGATCTCTACAACTTCTTCATCTTGTATAACTGAAACCGTACCTGTTGAAGAGCAACTCCTTACTTCCCCCTCTATCCAGCCCCTGGTAACCATCATTATGGTTTCTAGAAGTTTGACTATTTTAGATACCTTATACAAGTGGAATCATGCAGTATTTGTCCTTCTGTAATGGGTTTGTTTCACTTAGCATAGTGTCCTCCAGGTTCATCCATATTGTTGCACATGGCAGGATTTCCTTCTTTTATAAGGTTGAATAATAGTCCATTATATGTGTCTATCTACCACTTTTGCTTTATTGATCCATTGATTAGCATTTAGTTGTTTCCATATCATGGCTATTGTGAATAATGTTATAATGAACATGGGAGTGCAGATATTCTTCAAGAGCCTGATTTCATTCTTTTTGGATTTTACTCAGAAGTGGTATTTTTGGATGATATGGTAGTTCCATTTTTAATTTTTTGAGGCATCTCCATACTGTTCTTTTCAAAGCAGCTGCACAATTTTACATTCCCATTAACATGTTATAAGGGTTCCGACACACACAAACACACACACACACACACACACACACCCTGATACCCACACACAGAGTTTTGATTTTATAATATCCATCCTAGCATGTGTGAGGTGATATCTCATTGTCATTTTGAGTTACATTTCCCTAATGATTAATGAGGGTAGCATTTTTTTTATGTACACTTTGGTCATTTACATGTCTTCTTTGGAGAAATGCCTATTCAAGTTCTTTGCCCATTTCTTACTCAAGTATTTGTTTGTTTGTTTGTTTCTGCTATTGAGTTGTAGTGATTCCTTATGCATTTTGGATATTAACTTCTTATCAAATATATGATTTGCAAATAATTTCTCTCTTTTCATAAGTTGCCTTTTTTTCTGTTTTTTTCTCTTGCTATATAGAAGCTTTTCAGTTTGATGAAATTCAACTTGTTTTTCCTTTTGTTGTTCATGCTTTTGTGGTAACACATAAGAAACATTGCCTAGACAACTGTCATAAAGCTTGTCCCATATGCATTCTTCTAAGCGTTTTAAGTTTCAGATGTTACATTTAAATCTTTATTCCATCTTGAGTTGAGTTTTGTGTATTGTGTAAGATAAGGGTTGATTTCATTCTTTAGCATGAATCCAGTTTTCACAACATCATAAGTTGAGGAGACTATCCTTTTCCCATCTACAATAGCATAAAAAAATAAAATACTGAGAGCTAAACTTAATCAAGGAGTTGTAAACTGGAAACTACATAACAACAATGAAAAAGAAAAAAGAAGGAAGACACAAATAAATGGAAAGGCATTTCATGTTCATGGGTTGGAAGAATTAATATTATTAAAATGTCTAAATTACTCAAAGCTATGTATAGAGTCAATGCAATCTTTATCAATCTCACAATGACATTTTTTACAGAAATAGAACAAACAATCCTAAAATTTTTATGGAACCACAAAAACAAAAATAGTCAAAGCAATTTTGAGGAAGAAGAATAAAGCTGGAGACATCACACTTCATAGTTTCAAAATATATTAAAAAGCTACAGTAATTAAAATAGCTATGTATCGGACTAAAGACAGACATGTAGACTAATGAAATGAAATAGAAAACCAAGAAATAAACCCATGCATATACAGTCAACTGGTCCTCAACAAGAGTGTAAGAAAGTGTGTCTTCTCTCTCCTCTTATCTTAGTCTCTAAATTATTTATGGAATCCTATAACTTAATATCTTCAATGACTGTTACATGTTCTTCCATTTCCTTCTGACATTTCTTTTGTTTATTCTTCATAATTTCTGACAAAGCATCTGTCTACATTTGCACATACTGTTCACATCTAACATGCTGCCAATGTGATAAGAATAAAATCTAAATGAAATCTTTACTTTTTAAAAAACATATAATGAATTTCATTTGTGTACATAATAAGTTCCTCTCTTCTGTGTACACTGAATGATATTGTGCTTGATCTGACATCTACATTTCTGTCAAGCTTTGAGCTACCAACTTCCTTCTTTTTCCAATTTACTTTTGTCATATTATACAATTTGTTATTTCTTGAACATATCCTGCTCCTTCATTGGTTTGTATAGACCTAAAATGCACTTTCTCTTTGGGCTTGTTCCCTACTCATATTTCATATTCATTTGGAATATAGTCTCTATTATTTTTTCTTTGATTTCTCACAAGTAAAGCTGGTCACTCCCTCTTTCCTACCACTTTCTTCATTTGTGCATAACCTAACTTATAGTATTTATGCACAATAGCTATTACTAGTTTGCCTCACTTTCTACTATGTTATGAGCATTTATATTCCCAAATCCTGTAGTATTTACATTTTAAAGTACAACAGTATTTGTTTACAAGTAAATAAGCAAACAAATAATTTATGATGCCTCATTGATAGTGCTCAAAGGCTAAATGAAATTGCTAAATTAATGTCATTTCCTTGGCCTGTGGGAATGAATAATACTAAGCCAGTTCCACTTTTAAAAACAAAATACTCAAATATGTGAGAATGTGTGTGTGCATGTATTGTCTATATATGTATATAATACACAAAAAAACCAAAGGTTTACTACGTTAAGATGTACAGATTTATTCCATAGAGAATTCCATTTTTTAAATTGCAAGTTTATATTATGTATTTTGTTAGCTAATTCTTGATTTGTCTTATTATAAAAAAAATCATATATAGAAAAAAACAAACAACACATACTGCAATGTCTAAAATGCCTTCTATATTAATTTTGCATTGAAGTTTTATTTTGAAAGATGTCTATTCTTTTGATTTTAATTTATTTTGGATTATAATTTGATTTTCAATAAATTAAGGGGCACTTTTAAATGGAATAGTAATAAATCTGTTCTTTTGACCTTAGACTATGAATTATTGGTATCTGTAAATATAAATTCAAATTCTAGAAATGTAAGTCTCGCAATTTAAACAGATTGTTCATAGATTATATATACACTGTGGTACACAAAATAGAATGAAACAATGGCTCATCATATGGTATTTGGAAAAAAAAACTTATCTATCTAAGGCAACTTGCAATTTTTAAATGGAAATTTCATGATTATTTTCTACACTCACAGTAAATTACATCAATATTTATTAGTACCAGTTCTTAGACATGATCAAGTTAAAGGAAGTGTGAGCTAGGATGGACATAGGAAAGTGGGGATTAAACATTGGTCTAGGTAACACATACTTGAAGAGGATTCATATGTCTAGTGAATAGACAGAATTATAGAAAAGTTTAGAATGAGCATTTCTACTTACAAATGAGCTTTTGTCAGTGGGTGTCTATAGGGTCACATGAAGAAAAGGGTAAAAATGTTAACCCAGTGTGCAAATTCAAATATAAATGTACTTTCAGAAGAAATAATTAAAAAAATAGTGTCATATTGACAAGATGTGGTTTGTATTAGATTTAAACTTGTATAGCGTATAGCAAGGCCATCTTCAGAGAAGAATGTATCTACTTTGTTCTTTTCATGCTTCATGCTTCTGTCCTGCCCCATCACCCTAATTCTTAATAAAATACCTGTAGTTTTGTCATTATATCAAGGAGATATAAATTTTTCATGATAATTTAGTCATTTGTATTGCAATAAAACATTTTGTCACAAATCATAAATACCTTGCTTATATGTGTACATAAACTCTACAAAATGTACACAAATTTTTAAAGATAAAATAGAATTATGCATGTGCATGCTTGTGCTTCCACACATGTGTATTATTCTTTAGATAAAAAAGCACTGTCCAAAATAAAAAATATCATAACTTTTGTTCATAGTTCATATTTCTCAGTCTCCACTCTGATACTGTCTTGATTTTAGTATCAATTACCAGTATATTTCATAATGCACACACACCAAAAAGGTAAGTGTTCAGAATACATATTTAAGTTTCATAGTTTAAACTGAGCTCTTGAAGCACCTGGGTGGCTCAGTTGGTTAAGCATCTGCCTTTGGCTTAAATCATGATCCCAAGGTCCTGGGATTGAGCCTTACATTGGGCTTCCTGCCCAGCAGGGGGCCTGCTTCTCCCTCTTTCTGCCCCTCCCTCTGCTTGTGCTCACTCTCTCTCTCTGTCAAATGAATAAATAAAATCTTTTTTTAAAATTAAAAAAATAAACTGAGCTCTTATTATTATAAAATTTTTTACATACAGTTGAGGATATATTGACTAAAATGATTCTGTTCAAAATAGAAATCGACATACAAAATATTGGGTATCTCTTTTTATTTAAAAATGGCAAATATGGTAAACAAAGACTTCCTGTTGTTTGAGAGAAAATACTTTATACCTCTTAGAGTAAATTGCTCATCATTAGAGAATGTCTATGCATTTTGGCACAATACTGTGTCTATTTCTGGAAAGGACCTGACATTAAAACTTTCAGATAAGGGAAACCTAGATGGATCTCCATGGTCTAGGAAGCTGCAGAAGTGGAATAAAGCTTAGTCACAGCTCAAATTAAGACCGTTCAACTTCCCAGTGTCCCATTTATCTGTACCAAATACTTTAGCACAGCTTTTTGGCAACATAATTAGAGTTACAACTCCAATGAATGTATTTTTTTTTTTTTCAGTTAACAAGAAATGGAAAAAAATATACTTTGATATAATATTTAGCATCAGGCATAAAAAACAACACTGTATGATATCACTAATATGGAGAACCCAAGAAAAAACAAATGATAGAAACACAGTGTAGATTGGTGGTTGCCAGGGGGAGAGGTGAGGAAAATGGATGTTATTGTTCAAAGGGTGTATACTTCCAATTATAAGGTGATTAAGTTCTGGGTATATAGTGTAGAGCATTGTAACTTTAGTTAACAATATCATATTGTGTACTTGAAAGTTACTATGAAAGTAGATCTTAAAAGTTCTCATCACACAAAAAATGTAACTATGTGAGGTAATGAATTGTTAACTAACCTTTTTGTGGTATTATTTAAAAATATCTATATAGGGACACCTGGGTGGCTCAGTCGTTAAGCGTCTGCCTTCGGCTCAGGTCATGATCAAGCCCCGCATCGAGCTCCCTGCTCCGTGGGATCAAGCCCCACATCGAGCTCCCTGCTCCATGGGAAGCCTGCTTCTCCCTCTCCCACTCCCCCTGCTTGTGTTCCCACTCTCGCTGTGTCTCTCTCTGTCAAATAAATAAATAAAATCTTAAAAAAAATATTTCTATATATCAAACCTGTTGGGGTTAATGTAGAGCATGAAATCAGCCATAATACCTGGCTTGCTAAAATGTAACATGGAGGCCGCTGGGGCGATGGAGGTTTTGGAGAGAGTGTAGGTCTTTGGAATGCCAAGGCCTGCGTGACCACTCTGCTTTTGGAATGCCCTGGGGAGTTGCCTTCCTGAAGCCTTCTTAGCCCAAACAGCAGCCCTGTGATCTAAGAGAGTATGCATTGTCCCTTAGGCTATGTTTAGCAGAACTCGTGGAACACTCAGCTTAGCATATCTATCTTTTCTGTAAACAGATCCTCCTAGTTCAGTAAGACCCCTTATCACACATCATATGCTTGAGAAACTGATAAGGATTTGTGATTATCCTGAAGGCCCAAGAAAAACATGAGCAAAGAGCAAAGGGTCTTGTCTCTGAGCATTAACCCCCTTGCCTTCCCCTCTCTTTCACAGCAAAGTTTGGAGTAAACTTTTCATCTGTCAGTACAGGGATTGCTGGCCATTCCCGGCAAAACCATAATGTTGTACACCTTAAACTTACACAAGTTATATGATTATATGTTATATAGTTATATTTCTTTTCAGTGAAGCTGAGGAAAAAAATGTCATTTGACACATTTTAATTTTATTTAAATATATGTTTATATACACTTAATCATATGGTAACACTATTATTAGAATGGTTTAAATATACAAAAATATAATCATCTTAATCCTTCTAATTAAACACTAGTATCTTCCTCATTCTGTGATTTGCACCCCATAAATTATATCCCTTTAATCAAATAAACTGCCCTTAAAAAAGTCTTTCACACATTTTCTTTCTTCACATTTTCTCTCTTCTAATCCTATACTCTCAAACTCCTTGTATAGATGGTAATTTTAAATCAGGGAACCTACAATTTTTAAAGGGCTATATTAAGGGAGCATTTCTTACATTTTTCATTGGAAAGAAGAGGTACCCTATCTATACCCTTGTGTTTTTCCAAAAAAAAATTATGAAATATTATAATATTCATTGTAATTTTCATCAATGGATGAAAATTGTAATTTTGTAATATTTCATTTGTAATACAAATGAAAATTTGTAATGTGTTCATTGTAATTTTCATCAATAGATGTGTTGGCATTCTATTTCATTCAGGCTGAGAGTTCATTTGTTTTGTGCACCATTTCTTAAAGAAAAATAAAGTCTAGAAGTGAGATACACTCCACAAATACATTATGCCAGTAGAAAATAATACGTTCGCAAACAATGAATCATGGAACACTACATCAAAAACTAATGATGTATTGTATGGTGACTAACATAACATAATAAAAAAAAAGAAAAAGAATAGTGATCAAATTTCAAAAGTACAGTTATTCACTGTTCAAATGATTTTTTACTATGGATCATATTGATTTGCACATTCACTTTATAAATTAGATATTTAAACATATCTACCCTTTGTTGGGGGATGTGAATGTCAGTTGTCAGTGTGAATTTAGTTTTCTGAAGATGTACAGATGTGATTGTTTGGGTTTACATGATTTTTAAAAATCAATATGCCATTTTGTAAAAAATAAAAATTCAAATGCTAATTATATTTTAACTTTGAAAATTGATTTAAAATATTTCATTATTTATCAGGTTTGTAAAATTCTGTAATTGTACTTAAAAGAACTTTGGCTACATAGGTGAATAAGTTTCAGTAAATATTATGAATTACATTTATAAATATTCTCTTTATGCACTTCAGGTGTTTACCAAAATGCTCAAGTATTTTAAAAATGAATTTAATTGTCTCTCTAAATATTATAAAATGCATACATACATTTTATTTTAAACACTTTGTCTATTCAGTCACTTACATAGTCCTATAAATCCCACATTGAAATTTATAAATCCAGTCATTTATAAGTTTTTCTGAACATCCTATTATGTTTGCAAAGTTAGCTAAATTTTCATCTTAAAATCACTAATGTAAAATAAATTATTATTTAGCATTTTAAGTTGGAATAAAAAAGATCTTTTATCATGTAGTGTCAGATTATTTTAAATATTATACCTTAATAACCAAATATCCACAACTATTTATAAACTTATAAAAGCACTAAAGATACAGATTTGATTTACTATATTTGTATGCTTTCTCTGGTTGTTAAATCCTTATACATTATATAAGATCAAGTGAATTTAGAGTTAGAATCACACACCAGAATGGTTTAGTGTGAGTTTCTCAGTGTACTTAGATTGTCTAGAAATTGGATTTTTGGTCAGGTCATGGGATTGAGAGCATATGTATCTAGCATGTGTTCCCTGTAATCACATGAGGCAGATTGAGTTCAGCTATAATCTCAATGCCAATGTTGAGAACTTAAATGTAATTTCTAAAACTAGGATTTATTTCACAGCCTAAGTCCTTTCTTTGACTTTAAGATTTAATCATTTTTGGACTTTATCACCTAATTAAGGTAGATAAACAACAGCAATCTTGGGTCAGGATGCTTCACCACTCGATTAGATTTAACTTATTTACCATTGACTCACTTTTTTAATTATTTGAATAATATTTATGGTTTTGCAAATTCATTTCTTAACCTATGTAGGCAGGCATCTAGCTTCTGTTTGTGTCTTCTTATATTGTAGTTGCTATTAACTTGGCCATTTTTGCATGGGCATGTTAAAAATGCTTAATAAATATTTAATATTATGAAAGTTAAAAAAATAATTGTTTCATAGATAACTCTATGACTACATCATGCCTATGGTGAATTATTAAAATGTGCTTATGTATGCCTCAATGTTTTCAAGAACCTTTCCCTCCTCACAAAAACATACACCTTGGAAATCCCACTGCAACTGATATTCAAAAATATCTAATACTTCAAAATGTTTTAGCAAGTTTTTAGTCATTAAACAGTGCATATGGCTCATAGAAATCCATGGTTTTACAAACCACCTATGTGTTTAGAATTCTGAATAATATAACCTGAACAAAAACTTCTATCCTAAGGTCAAAATTCACTTAATTATCATTTGTTAGACCTTTTTTTACTTACAGGGTCTACATGCATACCAATTTCAACATGCCCAAATTAAGCAATTTGTTATCTCCTCCAAAGAAGCCCCTTCTCTTATGTTTCCTATCTTATTTTATGTTTGAAGAAACCTCTTCTAAGTCCAGAAATCTGAAAGGTAGCTTTGACAGCCTCCGTACACATCACATGAAACTTTCATTTTCCTGACTTCTAAATATCTCCGTTTATTTTACATCCCCACTGCTGCTTCTCAGCTTCAGATCCTCATTATTTCTTACCACAGTAGCCAGCTGATAGTATTAATTCACATCCAGCATTATTTCCTTCCTACTGTCTCTGATGCCCAAGTGATCTTTTTAAGAAGTAAAATCCATCAGATCACTTCTTTATCGAACATCCTTCAATTGGTCCTCAAGTTTACAGGATTAAGTTCAAATCTCTTAGGAGAATTTGCAAGCACATTAGGCTTTTTTTTGCCTGCTTCTCATGCTCTATCTCAAGTGATTTCCAAAAGACAATTTCAGACCAGTGGTACTGCAGCTTTTACATATTTATGTTATCATTATGACGCTGTTTTCCAATTACTTGTTCACTGACATATAATTGACGGAGAACATAATAAAAAATCCTAAGTGTTTGGTTTGGTGAGTTTTGACATTTTTCTATATCTATATCTCACCACATAAAATATGGAAATTCTTTCATGTCCCTTTTTAGTCTGTTTTGCTTTGATGTCATAACTTTCTAATTATTGTCACATTAAATTAGTTTTGATTGTTCTTGGACTTCATATAAATAGAGTATGAATTCTTTTATGTTAAGCTTATTTTTTTTTAAAAAGCATTTTGTTTCTTTATTTGAGAGAAAGAGAGAGTGAGAGAGAGTAGGAGCAGGGTGACGGGGAGAGGGAATAGCAAACTCCCCACTGAGCAGGGAGCCTGATATGGGGCTTGATTCCAGAACTCTGGGATCATTACCTGAGCCAAAGGCAGATGCTTAACTGATTGAGCCAACCAAGCACCCCTGAGCTTCTTACATTTAATAAAATATTTAAGGGAATCATTATGTAAAGACTTGTTGAAAATCACCTACCTTGTATTTTGGGGATAACTTAATTCATCATAATGTAATCTCTTTATTTTATATTGCTTGATTGGATTTGCTAATATATTTGAAGATTGGTCATGTCTATGTCATAAGGGAAATTAAATTGGGTTTTATTTTTTTTTCCTTATTAATGCCTTTTTCCCTTATTTTATATCAGGATTTTCCTAACATCAAAAAAATAGATTGGGAGCATTTCCACTTTCCTGTATTTTTTTCAATAGCTTGTGTTAAAGTTTTACCTAATCCTTGAAAAGTTTAAAATTTAGTATAAAATAGTTCTGCCTACTAGTGCCATACCTAAGGTCTTGTTAAAACAAATGCAAAATATTTGTATAGGCTTATACTTAAAAAACAGTTCAAAACAATTCTGAAAACTAAGTTTCTTAATAGATGAAGAAGTCATGAATGAGAGTTAATATAATCAATAAATTATACCATCAGGCACATGTATTCAAATATATAATCAATGAATATTGCAATAAGCAGAATCAGAATTTAAAATAGGTATGTTTTATAAAAAGAGAGAGGGAATTGAATTTTGATAAAGGAAGTTATAATCAAGGTGTCCCTTAAAATTATGAGAGAGACATGAAAATGAATAGATTTTGCACATGAGTATATACATGGACATTTATAGAAGCATTGTCTTCACTATGTTGAGGATAGAAACAACCTAAATGCCCATGAACAGGAGAAGGGTTAACTATATTCTTAATATGCTTACAGCAAAAAATCATACAAAGTAAAAAATAAATGCACTTGAATGACATATGTCAACATGGATAAATACAAATTATACATTGAAAATTGCAAGTTGCATACTATATGATGCTACTTTTATAAAGACAATAAAATACAAAATAAATAAAAGGAACAATGAACGAAAATTAATTAATTTATTATCTTTTTTTTTTTATTATTAAAAAGAAAGAAAGAATGGTTACCACTGTGACCAAGAGAGAGAGATGCAATGGGCAAGGGCAAAATAGGCCTTTCAAAATACAAGCTATATCTCATTGATCTGGTTGTTGGGCACATGAGTATTCATATGTTTTTGTATCTGTGCATTTAGTTTATATGTTCTTTTGAAATGTTATATTTCAAAAAAATGGCTTAAGGGGTTCTGTTAATGTGTCTAAATTGTGAACAAGAAAATAAAAGTTCAGATAGGTTATAAAACCTGCTTAAGTGTCATAACTGGAATTGAAACCCAAATCTTGATATTCTTAATAATTTATTTTATGTTAAAGGATTGGCTGGGCATATTTAAACCTTAGTGGTCACAAAGTATCAAAAAACATCTCTGGGCATTATTTATCTTTTTATTTACATGGATGTTGTTCCTTTGATGATACTAGAAAGTTCTTGAGTTTGTATTAATGCCTTCTATTTCTTGTAAGTCCTCCATACGAGGCTTAGGCTTTTTCTATAGGGAAAGTTCAGATTTCTGGACCCAAAACCCTTTTCAATGATATTGGCAAAATCAAAAATGAAACAAAGGGTCCAAGAGATTCTTAATTTTTTGTCCTACACACCACTCATATTTTGCCTTCTGAAATATAAAAAATAGAATTATTACAAATTATTACAAATCTTGTCAGGTGAGAGCTAACAAAAAAGAAGAAGAAGAAGAAGAAGAGGAAGAAGAAGAAGAAGAAGAAGAAGAAGAAGAAGAAGAAGAAGGAAGAAGAAGAAGAAGAAGAAGAAGAAGAAGAAGAAGAAGAAGAAGAAAGGAAAGAAAAAAGGGAAAAAAAGCCACATTTTAAATGTGTCTGTCATTCAGTTTCCTCGGCAACATAGACGAAAAACTCCAAATTGAGCTAAATCCACTTTTGTCTACTACATTAACTTGAAAATATGCAGTTGATAAAGGCTTAATGGTTCTTGTCTCCACCTTTACAGCAGGCTTAATGTTAGAAAAGATACATTTTCTTTTCTCTCAAGTGACAAATAGAGGACCTTTATTCTGCAACTGCCAATCACCTTGTTTTCTGTGATTAATGACATTATAGTACCACTATCGCAGTTTATGGATGTCTGTGTATTTCACCACCTCAACCTCCACCTTTACAAAAAGAGTATGTTTATCAGTTGTATTAGTACCCTATGGCTTCTTTTTTGTAGCAGATAAGAAGGTAGTCTTTCATCTATTTACCTATACAAAATCCATGTATATATACACGCACAGAGGAAGCAAGAGAGATTGTGGTATCTCAGATATTGATATGCATGAAAGTGACTACATGTCTAATTTCCCCACTATCATGATAAACCCCTATTTATCCTGATATATTCAAATCTGTCTGCATCTTTCATATTATGTTTCCAAAGCTCAGAGTGTATTTTCCACTAAGAAAACATCATTTTTTAAATATGTTGTCTCATTCTTAAAGTATGTCGAATAATATGTCATTTAGCATTTATGTAGAGACTTTTATGTGAAAGTAGGACATAAAGTGTATTTCCATTTCTCATGTATCGGTGGTCTTAAGGCATCATTGCTGCACTCAAAAGTATTTTACACTGTGCTATGGATTTCAAAGTATTTTGATATATACTATTTTATTTGATACACTCAAGAGTTTTGAAGAAGTGCTCTCTGTACTATCACAGGGGTGTTAGAAAAGTTTTTACTGAAAATATTTGACTTTCTTTGTTTAAAAATTTAATATAATTCAAGCAGTATGTATTTTTTTTCTATTTTTTTTTTCAATGTACGTGTTCTTTTTTGCAAGCTCAGGTCCAGGTTTGTCTAAAGAAAATTTCACTGAATGAGAACTACACATTTTTTTTTTAAAGATTTTATTTATTTATTTGGCAGAGAGAGACACAGCACAAGAGGAAACACAAGCAGGGGGAGTGGGAGAGGGAGAAGCAGGCTTCCTGCTGAGCAGGGAGCTCGATGTGGGGCTCAATCCCAGGACCCTGGGATCATGACCTGAGCCGAAGGCAGACGCTTAATGCCTGAGACACCCAAGCGCCTGAGAACTGCACATTTTATATAGTGTTAACTCCTTATGCTCTTTTAAAGAGTCACATGCCCATTAATACTAAGAGTAAGTAACAATTAATCAAAGTAAAGGTTTATGTTTATTGATAGCCCCTGTTTTCACATATTATTATTTATTTTTATTTAAATGGTATGATCTTATTCTTAATCTAACATGGTAATTAGAAATGTGATCAGTGATTAGGTATAATCTATAATTCTTTAAAGTAAGATTAACTTAGTCTAATCTAAATCTGAAAATGCACAATTATTTTGTAGTTACATGATTATAGTTTAGGTATTAATTGACTCCCTTTAGATGACTAAAATTCTCCAAAATATTTTTTTCATAAATCAGTAAATCATCACAGCACTGGATTTACCTACTATTTCCAGCTTCCCATTGAACAATGCCCATTTATATATATGTATTATAAATAAATACACACACACATATCTATATAACTTGTCTAATTATGAAGTCAGTTATAACAATTGACTTCATAATTAGGCAAAAGATTCCTAAATTCCATTACATTAGGCTAGGCATTTCAAAAGGACATTGGGCAGTTGTGTAAATCTAAGCCAGAGTCTGTTTGAAGAAAATTTATTTTTTCTAAAGTGGAAATGTTTTGAAGACAATAGAAATTTTTAGATACTGTGGCTCCTGGGTGGCTCCGTCTGTTAAGCGTCTGCCTTCAGCACATGTCATGATCCCAAGGTCCTGGAATGGAGCCCCACCTGGGGATCCCTGATTAGTGGGGGGTCTTCTTCTCCCTCTCCCTCTCCCTCTGCCCCTCCCCCCTGTTTGTGCTCTTTCTCACTCTCTCTCTCAAATAAATAAATAAAATCTTTAAAAAAGAGAAAGAGAAATTTTTAGATACTGATTGTTGATGACAAACCAAAGATAGAAGTATATACTTGTTGTTACAGTTGTTAATATTTGAACTTCCAGAGCAAGAAAGCCCATAAAAAAGAAAAGAGGCCAGGGAATAAACCTTGTAAGATGGCTTTAAAACAGAAACATTAGGAAGGAAAGAAACCATCCAGGAGATAACCATAGGTAATAATATAGAAAACTATAGGTAATAATATAGAAAACATTTACTCAGTGTCAATCCCTGTCCAAGGAATTTTCATACATTTTATTGTTTAATCATAACAGAAACCCCGTGTGAGAAATATTACTTTTATTTCCATTTCCTAGATATTTTAAAAGAGACTGTGTGAATTCAAGTTAAGTATCTAAACTTCAATATTTTGTGAGTTAAGTGGCTCTAGAAACAGCTGAAACCCACTCTATTATACTGTCTGAAAGCACTACCTAAAATTATACAGGGAGAGATTTTAAAAAAAGGATGTCACACAATGTAGAATTATTAAGAAAAATAATACCAGATAATTCATTGGTCACCTTCACAAACAAATTTATTAGATTGTTAGGCCAAACAAATCTAATTACCAGGATTAAGTATACAGTGGATGATGGGGAAAGACAGTTAAACATTAAAGACCTTTCAATGAAGTTTGAGAGTTAGGGGAATATGGTTTTCAACAACGTAGTTTTTTTTAAGGTGTCTACGAAGTGAAATATGTTAATACAGAAGAGGGAATTGAAGAGGGTGCAAATAAATACAGTTTCAAAGACCCATAGGAAGCAATATCAAATTTAAGTCCACAGATCATGCTTTTTTGAGATAAAAATGCAATTTTGTAAAGGACACATATGAAATGATATTTTAGGAGGATGACAGTTTGAATTCCAAATGCCTCAACTCAATGATCTTATTTAAAACAATCTCCATTTCTACTTACAAGCAATGGTTTAATAGGATCATGAAAGGGTACAAGCAACAATTAAATAAATTAATATTCACTAACACAAGTCTTCATAAACATGAAGAGAAACAAATTAAATGTTACCTATTTTATCAAATGTATACTAAATTTGTTAATAAGCAATTAACAAAATTGAGATGATTTCAATGTTTAAATATCTATGGATGTTTCTCATTCACAATAGTATTTTTAAAGAATACTGAATCCCAAGAATAAGGATGTATTAACACTTCAGTTAAATGCAATATTTTTAGATAAAAGGAATATTATTCTCTCACAGTTCTTTGATCTTCCTGTAGAATATACTCTAAAGTTAGTATGTCTTATAGCAAATTTCTCTTTAGATTTCACAGGTTATTTTAAGACAGTGAATAATGCTTTTTATTAGTCAAGGAGTTTTTTCACATTTTATGCACATTTCATACATTGAAATGTATCAACCTTGTGAATATTTTGGCTTATAAACCTCATTAAATGTGACCTTTTTCCTGTGTTTTCAAGCTTTATATTGAATGCCTATCACATAAAAGAAGATTACAATGAAAATACCTTTAATGTATTGATTCAAAATATGTTTTTTTAATGAAATTAAAAACATGAACTGAAATAACAAAGAGTAACTTAAAACATTCAGAATACATTGTAGATAAAACACCATGAACCAATTCTCTAGCCTATCATCCTTGCTTTGAGAGACAATTACCATCATCAAATAACTAAACCTGTTGCTGATCTTCATAAAACACTCCCCACAAAAATGACCATTTGCAATGTGGTTGCATTGCAAATCATACCTGAGATTTAGTCCACCTATCATAGTGACTTTTACCTTTGGCTCAGATTTGCAAGTATTGACTGAGATTTCAATATATGTAGTCTTAATTTATAAAGTTTGTTTGTTTGTTTTCTAAATGAGCAGCCCCTCAGGCTTGTGCTTGCTTTGAATTGTTTGGAGAATGACTGCCTACTTCTTTGAAGCAGCCCTCCTAACACAGGCTAGGATACTCGAAGGAGAACTTCATTCACTGGGAAATGGCTTATAAAAGTTGAACCATCAAAAACACGTATGTACAGATTTCAAATTCAGTAAAATATTACACAACACATTAGAAGAAGTCAGATGTTATTTTATTTGTATTCATTAGATATTTTGATTACACAGGTGATTGTATAACCTGCCTTTTTTCATTAAAAAAAAAAGATTAGGGGCATTATCACATGGTAATAAATATAATGTCTTCTTAGATTTCATCATCTTTAAGGAATATATTTTAATGGTGTATTTTATTATTTGCTTATTTATCTTTTTTTTTTGCTTATTTATCTTATTTTTCTTTTTTTTCCCTGTTTTAACTGATCCTGCAACAATATTTTTTTTATAAATGCATTTTTATGTACTTGTCCAACTATCTCCTCAAGCTGACTCTCTAGAAATAGAATATCTGTTAAGAAATATGCACATTTTAAGTTTGGACACTCATCTTGAAGCTACATGGCCAGAAGGCAGTTTTTTTTTTTTTTACACTATTGTAAGGCTGCCCTTTTCCCACATTTTAGTTCACACAGAAATGATTCATTTTTAAAAATTTTCTTAGTATAATCTGTTAAAAAATTATATACACTTAGTTTTTTTAAATTTGCAATTATATGATTATTAATGAGGGCTAATATATTTTCATAAGTTTGTCAGTTTTCACATTATCTCATTACTCATAGATCTGAGGTAATTAATGAACTAATTATTTTTTTACTTCGGAGCCATTTATATTTTGCTTAAATAATTTTGTATATCAGAAATATTTTCTCTTAAACAAATCAAATATTCTGAAAGTATTTGCTCATCATGTAATCACATTTATATATTAAATTTCCCACTAACAATATTCACACAAGACCAATAATAAAGAGTAGGACCCTAGATTAAGTAAAATTTAGTGACTTTTTTTTTGTGTGTGGAGAAATTTTAAGACACTCTAAAACCCTTTTTTAGAATTATAGAAACTGAAAAGGTAATCATGAAACTATTTTTCAGTATTCATCATAGCCTCTTAGAAAAAAAATACAATCTTATATACATGTTAAATATGTCTATCTCAAAATATAAATTTCATTTATATGAATTTGCATAACTCTTTACAGAACAACATAAATTGTAAAATTTGTTTCACTTCCATTTTGATATGAACCAGCATTTTAAGAATGCCACCACCCGGGGCGCCTGGGTGGCTCAGTTGGTTAAGCGACTGCCTTCGGCTCAGGTCATGATCCTGGAGTCCCTGGATCGAGTCCCGCATCGGGCTCCCTGCTCAGCAAGGAGCCTGCTTCTCCCTCTAACCCTCCCCCCTCTCATGTACTCTCTCTCTCTCATTCTTGCTCTCTCAAATAAATAAATAAATCTTTAAAAAAAAAAATTAAAAAAAAAAAAAGAATGCCACCACTGGAGATATAAGAAGGCAGATTGTTGGTTTGTTGTTTGTTTCATGGTGGTTTGGGGGATGCTTAGCTTCATGGTCATGGTCCAGTTGAATGATAGATGATGGCTTCTCACCATTAGGACAGAGCAGAGTGTCACCTAGTGTCACAGTCATCAAGCTTTCTCAACTGATCCATCTGCTATTTGTTGGTCTTAACATTCATTAGAATCCCAAGGTAATTATCCTGAATATTTTTTTTTTCATCTAATAAAAATAGAATTTGCATTTTTAAAAAATGGACAAGTCCTTGGTCATGGTCAGGTCCAAAACCAAGGGGAACTTGGTAATGGCTAGTTGTAGGTTGCTCCTCCACTGGATGCACTTCTGAGATTCCAGGCTACCCACCTCAAAGTGTCCCAAGGGCTAGGTGTTTGTGGTGTTCTTTCTATGTTTAGGAGTGTACCATTCACCAAAGCTTTGTTGTCCTTCCAAGCCTTTGCATTGGCTTTGATTTCAGGAAGGGTGGGAGCTTATTCTTCACTTTCAATCTTATCTTTGCAAAAAGGAAATGCATCCATTTTAATACCATAAAAGGATTCTGAGTATTTTTTTCTTTACAAATGCTGGCACGTATGTGGGGTGAGAGAAAACTTCATTAGTTAGTCTATTAATGGTTGTCTTTATAACATGTTTTGTTTGTTACATTTTTTAAAGAGGTAGGTATTTCACATCAAAGTGCTCCAGAAAGATTGAGATTTCAGTAAGGAACTTATCAAGATGTAGAGTTTCTAGTAGATAATACTTTGTCTTTTATTAAAAAAAATATATATATGGGGGCGCCTGGGTGGCTCAGTCGGTTGAGCGACTGCCTTCGGCTCGGGTCATGATCCTGGAGTCCCGGGATCGAGTCCCACATTGGGCTCCCTGCTCGGCGGGGAGTCTGCTTCTCCCTCTGACCCTTTCATGCTCTATCTCATTCTCTCTCTCAAATAAATAAATAAAATCTTTAAAAAAATATATATATATATATATATGTAATTTATTTATTTCACAGATTTATCTCTATATATTAATGATCTAAATTTCAAAAAGCTTTTTATACATTTTTTAAAATATATAAACAGTAAGAGATTTATGCAAGGAATGACTTACACAATTACAGTGAATGTCTGGGAAGTCTTAAGTCTGTAGGGCAGGCTGTCAAGAAGAGTTGGCTGGAATTCTCAGGCATGAGTGGAAGCCCCTGTCCACAGGCAGAATTCCTTCCACTTCAGGTTTTTAAAAATAAATATTAATAATCACTTGAAATAACAATGGTCTAAATACACAAATTAAGATAGCAATTTTTACAGTGGATCAAGAAACAAAACTTAATTATTTGTTGTCAAGAGGAAACTCACTTCAAATATAAAGATGCCTATGGATTAAAGTGATGGAGTGAGATAAATCATACTAACACAATCAAAAGAAATCGGGAATAGCTATATTAATTTAAGAAATAGCAGAATTAAAAGCAAAGAAAATCTCCAGAGATATAGAGGAGTATTGCATAATGATAAACGGGTCAATATTCTAAAGAGAGCAATACTTAATATATATACACCTAACCAAATATGGAAAACAAAACAAACATACAAAGAAAAATGAAATGAATAGAAATGCAAGAAAGAGTAAATAAATCTACTATTATAGTTGTAGATAACAACACCATTCTATCAGTAATGGAGAGATATTACAAGCAGAAAATCAGTAATGACATAGTTAAACTCAACAGCACCATCAATCTATTGGATCTAATTGCCATTTCTAGACTATTCATACAACACCACCAGAAAATACATTCTTCTCAAGCTTACATGGAATGTTCACCAAGATAGACCACATTTGGGGCCATAAAATACATCTTAATAAATTTAAAATAATAGAAATCATATGATGTATACTCTCAGACCACAATGGAATTAAATTAGGAATTAAGAACAGCAAAATATGTAAAGTATCCCCAAATAGGTGGAGATTAAACAACACACAAAAATAACATCTGAGTCAAAGAATAAATCTAAATATAGAGAAATTTTAAAATATTTGAACTATATGAAAATGAAAACAAAAGTTATAAAAATTCACTGGATGCAAGAAAACATTACTTAGAGGGAAATTTATAGGATTTAATGCATAAATGGAAAAGAAATCTAAAATCAACTAGCTTCCACCTTAGAAAACTAAAAATAAAATAGAACAAATTAAATCTAAAGTGAGATAAAAATAAATAACAAAAATAGAACAGTAATCAATGAAATTGAAAACAAGAAATCAATAGAGAAAATCAACAAAACCAAAAGCTGTTTTTTTTTTTCTTTTTAAAGATTGATAAACCTTTAGTCAGGCAACTAAAAAAAAAAAAGAGAGAGAGAGAGATCACATAAAGTATTAATATCAGAAATGAAAAAAGGAATATCACTATAGATTAATGGATATTTAATGCAAAATACTGAGACACTTTGAACAATTTATGTCCACAAATTTGAATCTGGATGAAATGGACTAATTTCTTGGAAGACATAATCTGCAATATAATCCACAAGAAGAAATAGACAATCTCAATAGGTAAATATCAATTAAAGAAATAGAATCTATAATTAGCCTTCCAAAGCACACAAAAAAAATAGGCCCAAATTAGTTCCCTGGTGAATTCTACCATTAATTTGAGGAACAAATTATACCAATATGCTATAATGTCTTTCAGAAGATAGAAGAAGAGGAAATACTTCCTAACTCATTCTATAAGGCTAGTATTACACTAATACTAAAAGCAGACATTGCAAAGAGAGAAAACTATGGACTAATATCTCTCATGAACATAGATTCAAAAGTTCTCAAGAAAGTATTAACAAATCAAACCCAATAGTGTATAAAAAGAATGATATATCACAACCAATGGGATTTACTTCAGGTTTCAAGGCTGGTATAACGTTCAAAATCAAGTAATGTAGTTAATCACATCAAAAGGCTAAGGGTTAAAAAAAAGGGCACTACCATATCAATACCTTTAGGAAAAAAAGATCTGCAAAATTCAAAACCCATTCATAATAAAAATTTTCAGCAAAGTAGGAATAAAGAGGAAGTTCCTCAACTTGATAAAGAACATTTACAAAAAATCTAGAGCTAACATACATAATGGTGAGAAACTAAATCTTTCCCACTAAGATGAGAAGCAAGGTAGGGATGTCCCGTCTCACTATTTTTTTTTTTTTTTAATTTGTAGTGGAAGTCCTAGCTAATGCAATAAGACATGAAAAGGAAATAAAATGTATACAGAGTGGGAAAGAAGAATATAGCTGTCTTGTTCACAGATGTCATGATTGTCTATAGAAAATATAAAAAATTCAACAAAAACCCTACTGGAACTAAGAAATGATTATATCAAGGTTGCAGGATACACAGTTAATATACAAAGGTCAATACCAGCAGTGAATAGTGGAATCTGAAATAGAAAATACATTTTCATTTACATTAGCACCCAAAGAAAAAAAAAGTATTTAATTATAAATCTAATATATACAGGATCTATAGTAGGAAAACTAAAAAACTCTGATGAAATAAATAAATAAACTAACTAAATGGAAAAATATCCCATGTTAATGGATATAAGGATCAGTGTTGTCAAGATATTAGTTCTTTCCAACTTGCTCTATAGATTTATTGCAACCTCAGTGAATACTAGCAAGTTCTTTTGTAAATATAGACAATCTTTCTCTAAAGTTTATATGAAAATGCAAAAGATGCAAAACAGCCAACACAGTATTGAAAGAGAAGAACAAAGAAGACTGACACTTTTCAACTTCAAGACTTATTTTAAAGCTAAGTAATCAACACAATGTGGTTTTGGTAAAAGCACAGAAAAATAGATAAATGAAACAGAATGGAGAGCCCAGGAACACACTTACTTAAATATTGTCAACTGAGTTTTACAAAGGAGCAATAGCAATATATCAGAGAAAGGATAACTTTTTTAGTGAATGGCGGTAGAACAACTGGATATCCATATGCAAAAAAATAAATCTAGATCTTATACCCTTCACAAAAAATAACTCAAAATGTATACTAAACCTAAACATAATATGAAAAACTACAAATTCCTAGAAGATAAGGAGAAATTCTAGGTGGCTTTGAGTTGGTGATGATTTTAAGATACAATACCAAAAGCACAATTCATGAAAGAAATAATAAGCTGTATTTCATTAAAATTAAGAACTTTTGCTCTGCAGAAGATAATGCCAAGACAATGAGAAGTGAGACTGAGAGAAAATATTTGCAAAAGACATACCTGATACAGGACCATTATCCAAAATATACAAAGAAGTCTCAAAACTTTATAATAAGAAAATGAACAATCTGATTTAAAAATGGGCAAAGATCTAAACAGACATTTCACAGAGATGACAGATATGCAGATGGGAATAAGCATATGAAAAAAATTAATATAATATATCATTAGGAAGCTTCAAATTCAAACAACAATCTGATACCACTATATACCTATTAGAATGGTGAAAATCCAAAACACTGATAACACCAAATGCTGGTGAGGATATAAAGCAATAGGAGCTATTATTAATTGCTGATAAGAATACAAAATGATTCAACCATTTGGAAGGTGGTTTGGCAGCTGCAGAATAAACTCCCAGGTGCCTGGGTGACTCAGTAGGTTAAGCGTCTGCCTTTGGCTCAGGTCATGATCCTGGGGTCATGGGATTGAGTCCCACATCAGGCTCCCTGCTCAGTAGGGAGTCTACTTCTCCCTCTGCCTCTGCCCCTGCTCTCACCCACCCCCGGCTTGTGCTTGCTCTCTCTCTTTCTCTCTCACTCTGTCTCAAATAAATAACAATCTTTAAAAAAAAAAAAAAACAAAGAACAAAATAAACTCTTCTCAGCAATCTCTCTCCATGGTATTTACTGAAAGGAGTTGAAAATTTATGTTACAAACAAACAAACAAACAAACAGAAAACCAAAACCCTGCACACCAATGTTTATAGCAGCTTTATTCATAATTGTCAAAACTGGGAAGTAGCCAAGATATCTTTTAGTCAGTGAATGAATATATAAATTGTGTTTCATCCATACAAGGAATGTCATTCAGTGTTATAAGTAAATGAGTTATCAAACCGTGCAAAGACCTAGAGAAATCTTAAATGTGTATTACTAAGTGAAATAAGTCAATCTGAAAAGGCTACATACTATATGATTCCAACTATATGATATTCTGGAAAAAGGCAACACTGTGGTGACAGTAAAACAATCAGTGATTACCAGTGGTAAACAGAGAAGGGGGAATGAATAGGTGCAGCAGAGAAATTTTTTTAAGCAATGAAATTACTCTGTATGATACTATAATGTTGGATACATGTCATTACACAGTTGTCAAAACTTATAGAAAGTACATCATCAAAGTGAGCCCTAATGTAAACTATGGACTTGGGTGATAATGATGTGTACTTTCCATTCATTTGCTCAACCTAAAATTGTTCTAAAAATAAAGTCAATTAAAGAAAGGCAAGCGATTATTTAAATAAAATTGAAATGTATAAATACTTGTATGTATTTATTACAGTTATCGGCAAATGTGGTTAATGGTTATTAGTGGTCAAAGTTTATTAGTAATAAATCTAAATGAAATCCAATTTTTTAAAGATTTATTTATTTATTTATTTATTTGAGAGAGAGAGAATGAGAGAGAGCGAGCACATGGGGGGGGAGGGTCAGAGGGAGAAGCAGACTCCCTGCCGAGCAGGGAGCCCGATGCGGGACTCCATCCAGGGACCCCAGGATCATGACCTGAGCCGAAGGCAGCCGCTTAACCAACTGAGCCACTCAGGCACCCCTGAAATCCAATTATTATACCAGGAAAACAAGTACTACATTCTTTCCATATAGTTTTCCAGTTTTTTATGCTTATACTTTTGGGGAAAAGAAAAAAAAGGAAGATTAAGTGGCTCTAATATATGTTCTTTTTAAAATTCTACATAATAACTATTCCTCTCATTTTCTTCAGATAAAATAAGTGAAACCTGAGAGTTGCCTAATATCTAAATTAATTAGATATTGATCTGTATGGAAAGTTCTTTTCTGTCCTTACCCTAGAGACCACAGTGTTCTCACAGTTATGATCAAGTTCTCTTTTCAAGGAAGTAATCTCAGAATATTCGATTGCTTGATGTTGTCAACATACCACTTGAAACCAGATGACTTTGTAGAGCACTTTTCTTTGAGTAAAATGAATATTGTCTAATTTGCAATTTCACCAAACTGAAGAAATATATGAAATGAAATTATCCTAGTTATATTTTCACTATTTCATTTTTCCTCTTTCAAAATCAAAAGAAGAGTAAGGTAATATGTTGAATGACAATATTTTTTTAAAATATTAGCAATTGTTGCTGATAAGTTAGGAAAAACTTAGTTTTCATTTTCAGAATAAAAACTATTCCTTTTAATGTTTTGTGTTTAACAAGTGCAAGGTGGAGAATGTGTCATATTAGCACTTCTTAGAGTGTTTTCTGAAAATTATGTAAATGTCATACCCTTCTAATCAAGGTGTTAATGCATAAAAATATATAATTGAGAAAGGCCAAAGATTCCTTCACCCCTAAATATTTACTGGTTGTATTGCCTGGGAAATATGATGGTCTTTTCACCCACCAACTTCCTAAAAATGATCAGCTAGGTAAGAGTGTTTGGTAAAAATGTATGTATTCCAGAAAAATATCTCAGAAAACCGTAAAAGGCATAAATTACACCAAGGCATAAGTCAATTTAGGTAAAAACATAGAATTTAATTGCAAAGCAGAGGATATATGTGTGGCTTGGGTATCTAAACGTATTCCAGAAGATATTCAATTTAGTCTGTGACCACCTATTTTGGTATAAGATCTTTGATTTATACTTGAAAACCACACAACAGCAGCATTAACAATAAAATAAAACTATAAAAATGCCCCCCAATTTACCAAGTATTATTTTAAAAATTAAATAAAAATAAATAAACATAGTTTGTGTGGAATCTATGTAGATTTCCCTAGAACATTTTATAGTAGCTTCTCAGAGACAAATAGAGTTATTTGGCCTAATATTTATTGTGAAATGTACAAGAAAAAATGAAATATTCATATGCTTAAAAGAGCCTGAGATAGGTAAAAGCTCTAAGGAGCTTGACAATTATCTTGGAAACCAGCTTGATCTTGGGTATGACAAGGCTCTGAAGTACCTTCATTCTGCTTATAAAATGTCATGCAGTGTACTAAATTCTTAGAGTAGTTAAGAAAACAAGAACACAGGATGAGGGAAAAAAAAAAATTGAATGTTGGCTCCACATTCACAAGTCATGGGAAAGTAATTTAACTTGAGTCTCCTGGATTTTTGTTACAGTCTCATTTTCTTCATTTATAAAATGGATATAATGATGTTACTAAGGGTCTCATAAAGGTGGAGTGAATACAGTAAATCATAAACAAAGTATTCCTTGCAACCTTTCTAGCATAGTGAGTGGCAAATAGTAAGTGCTTAATAAATATCTTTTTATTTAGAATACAATTCCTTACTTAAAATGAATTCGAAAAAGTTCTTTAGAAGAGGTATATATAAAACAAGATAGGAATGAATGAAACCTGAGGGATCATGAAACAACAGAAACCAAAATGAGATTTACAACTCTCAAACACCTCCTTCACTGAGATTTCCAGTGTGAGATAAAATCTAGACTCAAAAGGAATTTTAAAAAGAGCTTCCAATGAGACTGGAACTATCAGTTTTATGCCATTTTGATTTCATTATATTAGAAACAAAAACTGAAATAGAATTTCAAAATGAACTGCAAGACTTTATAAGCATTTCACATTTACTAGCCTATTTAATTTCTAACTTCTTTTCATCATCTGCAAAATAAATTTAAGACGTTAAATCATGTATATTGCTATCAGTTATCAGTTACAAGAGTGGTACAAAGATTTTCTTTTTTTTTTTTATTATGTTATGTTAATCACCATACATTACATCATTAGTTTTTGATGTAGTGTTCCATGATTCATTGTTTGCGCATACCACCCAGGGCTACATTCAGTACGTGCCCTCTTTAATATCCATCACCAGGCTAACCCATCCCCCCACACCCCTCCCCTCTAGAACCCTCAGTTTGTTTCTCAGAGTCCATAGTTTCTCATGGTTCGTCTCCCCCTCCGATTTCTCCCCTTCAATTTCCCCATCCTGCTATCTTCTTCTTATTTTTTTTAACATATAATGTATTATTTGTTTCAGAGGTACAGGTCTATGATTCAACAGTCACACAATTCACAGCACTCACCATAGCACACACCCTCCCCAATGTCTATCACCCAGCCACCCCTTCCCTCCCATCCCCCACCCCTCCAGCAACCCTCAATTTGTTTCCTGAGATTAAGAATTTCTCATATCAGTGAGGTCATATGATACATGTCTTTCTCTGATTGACTTATTTAGCTC